>NW_025956904.1:0-59034 GCF_023159225.1 Perognathus longimembris pacificus
AAAGCAGTAGCTTAATAAATGAAGTACTTCCTGGTATGGTTACTGTACTGGTAACTCCCCAAAAGAATCTGGATTGTGGTGAGGGAACAGAGAAAAACGCTCATTTAGGACCTGCATTTACGAGGGGGTAGGCAGCTGTATATCAGGGAGTAAACCTTCTGAGAATAAAAACAGCTGGAGCTTGTTAAGGTAATTACACAGGGGAAAGGATAATGTACTGGGAACTCCTCGGAAGAATCTGATTTGTGGTGAGGGGAGAGAGATAAAAGCTCATTTAGGAACGACATGGAAATGCTGCATAGGTAGCAGTTTATTAGTAAATATCTCCACTGAGATTAAGAAAAGCAGTCGCTTAATAAATTAAGTACTTCCTGGTATGGTTACTGTACTGGTCACTCCCAAAAGAATCTGGATTGTGGTGAGGGAACAGAGAAAAAGGTCATTTAGGACCTGCACTTACGAAGGGGGTAGGCAGCTGAATATCAGGGAGTATCCCTTCTGAGAATAAAAACAGCTGGAGCTGTTAAGGTAATTACACAGGGGAAAGGATAATGTACTGGGAACTCCTCAGAAGAATCTGATTTGTGTTGAGGGGAGAGAGATAAAAGCTCATTCAGGAACGACTTGAACATGCTGCGTAGGTGGCTGTTTATCAGTAAATATCTCCACTGAGATTAAGAAGAGCAGTAGCTTAATAAAATAAGTACTTCCTGGTATGGTTACTGTACTGGTAACTCCCCAAAAGAATCTGGATTGTGGTGAGGGAACAGAGAAAAATGCTAATTATAGAACCTGCACTTACGAAGGGGTTAGGCAGCTGTATATCAGGGAGTATCCCTTCTGAGAATAAAAACAGCTGGAGCTTGTTAAGATAATTACACAGGGGAAAGGATAATGGACTCGGAACTCCTCAGAAGAATCTGATTTGTGGTGAGGGGAGAGAGATAAAAACTCATTTAGGAACGACATGAAAATGCTGCATAGGTACCTGTTTATCAGTAAATATCTCCACTGAGATTAAGAAAAGCAGTAGCTTAATAAATTAAGTACTTCCTGGTATGGTTACTGTACTGGTAACTCCCCAAAAGTATCTGGATTGTGATGAGGGAACAGAGAAAAAATCTTATTTAGGACCTGCACTTACGAAGGGGGTAGGCAGCTGTATATCAGGGAGTAAACCTTCTGAGATAAAAACAGCTGGGGCTTGTTAAGGTAATTACACAGGGGAAAGGATAATGTACTGGGAACTCCTCAGAAGAATCTGATTTGTGATGAGGGGAAGGGATAAAAGCTCATTTAGGAATGACAAGGAAATCCTGCGTAGGTAGCGGTTTATCAGTAAATATCTCCACTGAGATTAAGAAAAGCAGTAGCTTAATTAATTAAGTACTTCCTGGTATGGTTACTGTACTGGTAACTCCCCAAAAGAATCTGGATTGTGGTGAGGGAACAGAGAAAAAAGCTCATTTAGGACCTTCACTTACAAAGGGGGTAGGCAGCTGTATATCAGGGAGTAAAGCTTCTGAGAATAAAAACAGCTGGAGCTTGTTAAGGTAATTACACAGGGGAAAGGATAATGTACTGGTAACTCCTCAGAAGAATCTGATTTGTGTTGAGGGGAGAGAGATAAAAGCTCATTTAGGAACGACTTGAACATGCTGCGTAGGTGGCTGTTTATCAGTAAATATCTCCACTGAGATTAAGAAGAGCAGTAGCTTAATAAAATAAGTACTTCCTGGTATGGTTACTGTACTGGTAATTCCCCAAAAGAATCTGGATTGTGGTGAGGGAACAGAGAAAAAAGCTCATTTAGGACCTGCACTTACGAAGGGGTTAGGCAGCTGTCTATCAGGGAGTATCCCTTCTGAGAATATAACCAGCTGGAGCTGGTTAAGGTAATTACACAGGGGAAAGGATAATGTACTGGGAACTCCTCAGAAGAATCAGATTTGTGGTGCGGGGAGAGAGATAAAAGCTCATTTAGGAACGACATGGACATGCTGCATAGTTGGCTGCTTATCAGTAAATATCTACACGGAGATAAGAGAAAAGCAGTAGCTTAATAAATTAAGTACTTCCTGGTATGGTTACTGTACTGGTAACTCCCTAAAAGAATCTGGATTGTGGTGAGGGATCAGAGAAAAAAGCTCATTTAGGACCTGCACTTACGAAGGGGGTAGGCAGCTGTATATCAGGGAGTATCCTCTCTGAGAATAAAAACAGCTGGAGCTTGTTAAGGTAATTACACAGGGGAAAGGATAATGTACTGGGAACTCCTCAGAAGAATCTGATTTGTGGTGAGGGGAGAGAGATAAAAGCTCATTTATGACCTGAACTTACGAAGGGGTTAGGCAGGTGTATATCAGGGAGTAAACCTTCTGAGAAAAAAAACAGCTGGAGCTTGTTAAGGTAATTACACAGGGGAAAGGATAATGTACTGGGAACTCCTCAGAAGAATCTGATTTGTGGTGAGGGGAGAGAGATAAAAGCTCATTTAGTGACGACATGAACATGCTGCGTAGGTAGCTCTTTATCAGTAAATATCTCCACTGAGATTAAGAAAAGCAGTAGCTTAATAAATTAAGTTCTTCCTGGTATGGTTACTGTACTGGTAACTCCCAAAAAGAATCTGGATTGTGGTGAGGGAACAGAGAAAAAAGCTCATTTAAGACCTGCACTTACGAAGGGTGTAGGCAGCTGTATATCTGGGAGTTAAACTTCTGAGAATAAAAACCGCTGGAGCTTGTTACGGTAATTACACAGGGGAAAGGATAATGTACTGGGAACTCCTCAGAAGAATCTGATTTGTGGTGAGGGGAAAGAGATAAAAGCTCATTTAGGAACGACATTAAAATGCTGCATAGGGAGCTGTTTATCAGTAAATATCTCCACTGAGATTAAGAAAAGCAGTAGCTTAATAAGTTAAGAACTTCCTGGTATGGTTACTTTACTGGTAACTCCCCAAAAGAATCTGGATTATGGTGAGGGAACAGAGAAAAAAGCTCATTTAGGACCTGACTTACGAAGGGGGTAGGCAGCTGTATATCAGGGAGTATCCCTTCTGAGAATAAAAACTGCTGGAGCTTGTAAGGTAATTACACAGGGGAAAGGATAATGTACTGGGAACTCCTCAGAAGAATCTGATTTGTGGTGAGGGGAGAGAGATAAAAGCTCATTTAGGACCTGAACTTACGAAGGGGTTAGGCAGGTGTATATCAGGGAGTAAACCTTCTGAGAATAATAACAGCTGGAGCTTGTTAAGGTAATTACACAGGGGAAAGGATAATGTACTGGGAACTCCGCAGAAGAATCTGATTTGAGTTGAGGGGAGAGAGATAAAAGCTAATTTAGGGACGACATGAATATGCTGCGTAGGTTGCTCTTTATCAGTAAATATCTCCACTGAGATTAAGAAAAGCAGTAGCTTAATAAATTAAGTACTTCCTGGTATTGTTACTGTACTGGTAACTCCCCAAAAGAATCTGGATTGTGGTGAGGGAACAGAGAAAAAAGTTCATTTAGGACCTGCACTTACGAAGGGGGTAGGCACCTGTATATCTGGGAGTTAAACTTCTGAGAATAAAAACCGCTGGAGCTTGTTAAGTTAATTACACAGGGGAAAGGATAATATACTGGGAACTCCTCAGAAGAATCTGATTTTTGGTGAGGGGAAAGATATAAAAGCTCATTTAGGAACGACATTGACATGCTGCATAGGTAGCTGTTTATCACTAAATATCTCCACTGAGATTAAGAAAAGCAGTTGCTTAATAAGTTAAGTACTTCCTGGTATGGTTACTTTACTGGTAACTACCCAAAGAATCTGGATTGTGTTGAGGGAACAGAGAAAAAAGCTCATTTAAGACCTGCACTTACGAAGGGGGTAGGCAGCCGTATATCAGGGAGTATCCGCTATGAGAATAAAAACAGCTGGAGCTTGTTAAGGTAATTACACAGGGGAAAGGATAATGTACAGGGAACACCTCAGAAGAATCTGAATTGTGGTGAGGGGAGAGAGATAAAAGCTCATTTAGGAACGACATGAACATGCTGCGTAGGTAGCTGTTTATCAGTAAATATCGCCACTGAGATTAAGAAAAGCAGTAGATTAATAAATGAAGTACTTCCTGGTATGGTTACTTTACTGGTAACTCCCCAAAAGAATCTGGATTGTGGTGAGGGAACAGAGAAAAAAGCTCATTTAGGACCTGCACTTACGAAGGGGGAAGGCAGCTGTATATCAGGGTGTATCCCGTCTGAGAATAAAAACAGCTGGGGCTTGTTAAGGTAATTACACAGGGGAAAGGATAATGTACTGGGAACTCCTCAGAAGAATCTGATTTGTGGTGAGGGCAGAGAGATAAAAGCTCATTTAGGAACGACATGAACATGCTGCGTAGGTAGGTGTTTATCAGTAAATATCTCCACTGAGATTAAGAAAAGCAGTAGCTTAATAAATTAAGTACTTCCTGGTATGGTTACTGTACTGGTAACTCCGCAAAAGAATCTGGATTGTGGTGAGGGAACAGAGAAAAAAGCTCATTTAGGACCTGCACTTACGAAGGGGGTAGGCAGCTGTATATCAGGGAGTATCCCTTCTGAGAATAAAAACAGCTGGAGCTTTTTAAGTTAATTACACAGGGGAAAGGATAATGTACTGGGAACTCCTCAGAAGAATCTGATTTGTGGTGAGGGGAGAGAGATAAAAGCTCATTTAGGAACGACATGAACATGCCTCATATGTAGCTGTTTATCAGTAAATATCTCCACTGAGATTGAGAAAAGCAGTAGCTTAATAAATCAAGTACTTCCTGGTATGGTTACTGTACCGGTAACTCCCCAAAAGAATCGGGATTATGGTGAGGGCACAGAGAAAAAAGCTCATTTAGGACCTGCACTTACGAAGGGGGTAGGCAGTTTTCTATCAGTTAGTAAACCTTCTGAGAATAAAAACAGCTGGAGCTTGTTAAGGAAATTACACAGGGGAAAGAATAATGTACTGGGAACTCCTCAGAAGAATCTGATTTGTTGTGAGGGGAGAGAGATAAAAGCTCATTTAGGAACGACATGAACATGCCTCATATGTAGCTGTTTATCAGTAAATATCTCCACTGAGATTAAGAAAAGCAGTAGTTTAATAAATTAAGTACTTCCTGGTATGGTTACTGTACTGGTAACTCCCCAAAAAAATCTGGATTGTGGTGAGGGAACGGAGAAAAAAGCTCATTTAGGACCTGCACTTACGAAGGGGGTAGGCAGCTGTATATCAGGGAGTAAACCTTCTGAGAATAAAAACAGCTGGAGCCTGTTAAGGTAATTACACAGGGGAAAGGATAATGTAATGGGAACTCCTCAGAAGAATCTGATTTTTGGTGAGGGGTGAGAGATAAAAGCTCATTTAGGAACGACATTAAAATGCTGCATAGGTAGCTGTTTATCAGTAAATATGTCCACGGAGATAAGAGAAAAGCAGTAGCTTAATAAATTAAGTAGTTCCTGGTATGGTTACTGTACTGGTAACTCCCCAAAAGAATCTGGATTGTGGTGAGGGAACAGAGAAAAATGCTCATTTAGGACCTGCACTTACGAAGGGGGTAGGCAGCTGTATCTCAGGGAGTATCCCTTCTGAGAATAAAAACAGCTGGAGCTTGTTAAGGTAATTACACAGGGGAAAGGATAATGTACTGGGAACTCCTCAGAAGAATCTGATTTGTGGTGAGGGGAGAGAGATAAACGCTCATTTCTGAAGGACATGAACATGCTGCGTAGGTAGCTGTTTATCAGTAAATATCTCCACTGAGATTAAGAAAAGCAGGAGCTTAATAAATTAAGTACTTCCTGGTATGGATACTGTACTGGTAACTCCCCAAAAGAATCTGGATTGTGGTGAGGGAACAGAGAAAAAAGTTCATTTAGGACCTGCACTTACGAAGGGGGTAGGCATCTGTATATCAGGGAGTAACCCTTCTGAGAATAAAAACAGCTGGAGCTTGTTAAGGTAATTACACAGGGGAAAGGATAATGTACTGGGAACTCCTCAGAAGAATCTGATTTGTGGTGAGGGGAGAGAGATAAAACTCATTTAGGAACGACATGGACATGCTGCGTATGTAGCTGTTTATCCGTAAATATCTCCACTGAGATTAAGAAAAGCAGTAGCTTAATAAATGAAGTACTTCCTGGTATGGTTACTGTACTGGTAACTCCCCAAAAGAATCTGGATTGTGGTGAGGGAACAGAGAAAAACGCTCATTTAGGACCTGCATTTACGAGGGGGTAGGCAGCTGTATATCAGGGAGTAAACCTTCTGAGAATAAAAACAGCTGGAGCTTGTTAAGGTAATTACACAGGGGAAAGGATAATGTACTGGGAACTCCTCGGAAGAATCTGATTTGTGGTGAGGGGAGAGAGATAAAAGCTCATTTAGGAACGACATGGAAATGCTGCATAGGTAGCAGTTTATTAGTAAATATCTCCACTGAGATTAAGAAAAGCAGTCGCTTAATAAATTAAGTACTTCCTGGTATGGTTACTGTACTGGTCACTCCCCAAAAGAATCTGGATTGTGGTGAGGGAACAGAGAAAAAGGTCATTTAGGACCTGCACTTACGAAGGGGGTAGGCAGCTGAATATCAGGGAGTATCCCTTCTGAGAATAAAAACAGCTGGAGCTGTTAAGGTAATTACACTGGGGAAAGGATAATGTACTGGGAACTCCTCAGAAGAATCTGATTTGTGTTGAGGGGAGAGAGATAAAAGCTCATTCAGGAACGACTTGAACATGCTGCGTAGGTGGCTGTTTATCAGTAAATATCTCCACTGAGATTAAGAAGAGCAGTAGCTTAATAAAATAAGTACTTCCTGGTATGGTTACTGTACTGGTAACTCCCCAAAAGAATCTGGATTGTGGTGAGGGAACAGAGAAAAATGCTAATATAGAACCTGCACTTACGAAGGGGTTAGGCAGCTGTATATCAGGGAGTATCCCTTCTGAGAATAAAAACAGCTGGAGCTTGTTAAGATAATTACACAGGGGAAAAGATAATGTACTGGGAACTCCTCAGAAGAATCTGATTTGTGGTGAGGGGAGAGAGATAAAAGCTCATTTAGGAACGACATGAACATGCTGCGTAGGTAGCTGTTTATCAGAAAATATCTCCACTGAGATTAAGAAAAGCAGTAGCTTAATAAATTAAGTACTTCCTGGTATGGTTACTGTACTGGTAACTCCCCAAAAGAATCTGGATTGTGGTGAGGGAAGAGAGAAAAAAGCTCATTTAGGACCTGCACTTACCAAGGGGGTAGGCAGCTGTATATCAGGGAGTATTCCTTCTGAGAAGAAAAACAGCTGGAGCTTGTTAAGGTAATTACACAGGGGAAAGGATAATGTACTGGGAACTCCTCAGAAGAATCTGATTTTTGGTGAGGGGTGAGAGATAAAAGCTCATTTAGGAACGACATTAAAATGCTGCATAGGTAGCTGTTTATCAGTAAATATGTCCACGGAGATAAGAGAAAAGCAGTAGCTTAATAAATTAAGTACTTCCTGGTATGGTTACTGTACTGGTAACTCCCCAAAAGAATCTGGATTGTGGTGAGGGAACAGAGAAAAATGCTCATTTAGGACCTGCACTTACGAAGGGGGTAGGCAGCTGTATCTCAGGGAGTATCCCTTCTGAGAATAAAAACAGCTGGAGCTTGTTAAGGTAATTACACAGGGGAAAGGATAATGTACTGGGAACTCCTCAGAAGAATCTGATTTGTGGTGAGGGGAGAGAGATAAACGCTCATTTCTGAAGGACATGAACATGCTGCGTAGGTAGCTGTTTATCAGTAAATATCTCCACTGAGATTAAGAAAAGCAGGAGCTTAATAAATTAAGTACTTCCTGGTATGGATACTGTACTGGTAACTCCCCAAAAGAATCTGGATTGTGGTGAGGGAACAGAGAAAAAAGTTCATTTAGGACCTGCACTTCCGAAGGGGGTAGGCATCTGTATATCAGGGAGTAACCCTTCTGAGAATAAAAACAGCTGGAGCTTGTTAAGGTAATTACACAGGGGAAAGGATAATGTACTGGGAACTCCTCAGAAGAATCTGATTTGTGGTGAGGGGAGAGAGATAAAACTCATTTAGGAACGACATGGACATGCTGCGTATGTAGCTGTTTATCCGTAAATATCTCCACTGAGATTAAGAAAAGCAGTAGCTTAATAAATGAAGTACTTCCTGGTATGGTTACTGTACTGGTAACTCCCCAAAAGAATCTGGATTGTGGTGAGGGAACAGAGAAAAACGCTCATTTAGGACCTGCATTTACGAGGGGGTAGGCAGCTGTATATCAGGGAGTAAACCTTCTGAGAATAAAAACAGCTGGAGCTTGTTAAGGTAATTACACAGGGGAAAGGATAATGTACTGGGAACTCCTCGGAAGAATCTGATTTGTGGTGAGGGGAGAGAGATAAAAGCTCATTTAGGAACGACATGGAAATGCTGCATAGGTAGCAGTTTATTAGTAAATATCTCCACTGAGATTAAGAAAAGCAGTCGCTTAATAAATTAAGTACTTCCTGGTATGGTTACTGTACTGGTCACTCCCCAAAAGAATCTGGATTGTGGTGAGGGAACAGAGAAAAAGGTCATTTAGGACCTGCACTTACGAAGGGGGTAGGCAGCTGAATATCAGGGAGTATCCCTTCTGAGAATAAAAACAGCTGGAGCTGTTAAGGTAATTACACAGGGGAAAGGATAATGTACTGGGAACTCCTCAGAAGAATCTGATTTGTGTTGAGGGGAGAGAGATAAAAGCTCATTCAGGAACGACTTGAACATGCTGCGTAGGTGGCTGTTTATCAGTAAATATCTCCACTGAGATTAAGAAGAGCAGTAGCTTAATAAAATAAGTACTTCCTGGTATGGTTACTGTACTGGTAACTCCCCAAAAGAATCTGGATTGTGGTGAGGGAACAGAGAAAAATGCTAATATAGAACCTGCACTTACGAAGGGGTTAGGCAGCTGTATATCAGGGAGTATCCCTTCTGAGAATAAAAACAGCTGGAGCTTGTTAAGATAATTACACAGGGGAAAGGATAATGGACTCGGAACTCCTCAGAAGAATCTGATTTGTGGTGAGGGGAGAGAGATAAAAACTCATTTAGGAACGACATGAAAATGCTGCATAGGTACCTGTTTATCAGTAAATATCTCCACTGAGATTAAGAAAAGCAGTAGCTTAATAAATTAAGTACTTCCTGGTATGGTTACTGTACTGGTAACTCCCCAAAAGTATCTGGATTGTGATGAGGGAACAGAGAAAAAATCTTATTTAGGACCTGCACTTACGAAGGGGGTAGGCAGCTGTATATCAGGGAGTAAACCTTCTGAGATAAAAACAGCTGGGGCTTGTTAAGGTAATTACACAGGGGAAAGGATAATGTACTGGGAACTCCTCAGAAGAATCTGATTTGTGATGAGGGGAGAGAGATAAAAGCTCATTTAGGAATGACAAGGAAATCCTGCGTAGGTAGCGGTTTATCAGTAAATATCTCCACTGAGATTAAGAAAAGCAGTAGCTTAATTAATTAAGTACTTCCTGGTATGGTTACTGTACTGGTAACTCCCCAAAAGAATCTGGATTGTGGTGAGGGAACAGAGAAAAAAGCTCATTTAGGACCTTCACTTACAAAGGGGGTAGGCAGCTGTATATCAGGGAGTAAAGCTTCTGAGAATAAAAACAGCTGGAGCTTGTTAAGGTAATTACACAGGGGAAAGGATAATGTACTGGTAACTCCTCAGAAGAATCTGATTTGTGTTGAGGGGAGAGAGATAAAAGCTCATTTAGGAACGACTTGAACATGCTGCGTAGGTGGCTGTTTATCAGTAAATATCTCCACTGAGATTAAGAAGAGCAGTGGCTTAATAAAATAAGTACTTCCTGGTATGGTTACTGTACTGGTAATTCCCCAAAAGAATCTGGATTGTGGTGAGGGAACAGAGAAAAAAGCTCATTTAGGACCTGCACTTACGAAGGGGTTAGGCAGCTGTCTATCAGGGAGTATCCCTTCTGAGAATATAACCAGCTGGAGCTGGTTAAGGTAATTACACAGGGGAAAGGATAATGTACTGGGAACTCCTCAGAAGAATCAGATTTGTGGTGCGGGGAGAGAGATAAAAGCTCATGTAGGAACGACATGGACATGCTGCATAGTTGGCTGCTTATCAGTAAATATCTACACGGAGATAAGAGAAAAGCAGTAGCTTAATAAATTAAGTACTTCCTGGTATGGTTACTGTACTGGTAACTCCCTAAAAGAATCTGGATTGTGGTGAGGGATCAGAGAAAAAAGCTCATTTAGGACCTGCACTTACGAAGGGGGTAGGCAGCAGTATATCAGGGAGTATCCTCTCTGAGAATAAAAACAGCTGGAGCTTGTTAAGGTAATTACACAGGGGAAAGGATAATGTACTGGGAACTCCTCAGAAGAATCTGATTTGTGGTGAGGGGAGAGAGATAAAAGCTCATTTATGACCTGAACTTACGAAGGGGTTAGGCAGGTGTATATCAGGGAGTAAACCTTCTGAGAAAAAAAACAGCTGGAGCTTGTTAAGGTAATTACACAGGGGAAAGGATAATGTACTGGGAACTCCTCAGAAGAATCTGATTTGTGGTGAGGGGAGAGAGATAAAAGCTCATTTAGTGACGACATGAACATGCTGCGTAGGTAGCTCTTTATCAGTAAATATCTCCACTGAGATTAAGAAAAGCAGTAGCTTAATAAATTAAGTTCTTCCTGGTATGGTTACTGTACTGGTAACTCCCCAAAAGAATCTGGATTGTGGTGAGGGAACAGAGAAAAATTCTCATTTAAGACCTGCACTTACGAAGGGGGTAGGCAGCTGTATATCAGGGAGTAAACCACCTTCTGAGAATAAAAACAGCTGGAGATTGTTAAGGTAATTACACAGGGGAAACGATAATGTACTGGGAACTCCTAGGAAGAATCTGATTTGTGGTGAGGGCAGAGAGATAAAAGCTCATTTAGGAACGACATGAACATGCTGCCTACGTAGCTGTTTATCAGTAAATATCTCCACTGAGATTAAGAAAAGCAGTAGCTTATTAAATTAAGTACTTCCTGGTATTGTTACTGTAGTGGTAACTCCCCAAAAAAATCTGGATTGTGGTGAGGGAACAGAGAAAAAAGCTCATTTAGGACCTGCACTTACGAAGGGGGTAGGCAGCTGAATATCAGGGAGTATTCCTTCTGAAAATAAAAACAGCTGGAGCTTATTAAGGTAATTACACAGGGCAAAGGATAATGTACTGGGAACTCCTCAGAAGAATCTGATTTGTGGTGAGGGGAGAAAGATAAAAACTCATTTAGGAACGATATGAACATGCTGCGTAGGTAACTGTTTATCAGTAAATATCTCCACTGAGATTAAGAAAAGCAGTAGCTTATTAAATTAAGTACTTCCTGGAATGGTTACTGTACTGGTAACTCCCTAAAAGAATCTGGATTGTGGTGAAGCAACAGGGAAAAAAGCTCATTTAGGACCTGCACTTACGAAGGGGTTAGGCAGCTGTATATCAGGGAGTATCCCTTCTGAGAATAAAAACACCTGGAGCTTGTTAAGGTAATTACACAGGGGAAAGGATAATGTACTGGGAACTCCTCAGAAGAATCTGATTTGTGGTGAGGGTAGAGAGATAAAAGCTCATTTAGGAACGACGTGAACATGCTGCGTAGGTAGCTGTTTATCAGTAAATATCTCCACTGCGATTAAGAAAAGCAGTAGCTTAATAAATTAAGTACTTCCTGGTATGGTTATTGTACTGGTAACTCCCAAAAAGAATCTGGATTGTGGTGAGGGAACAGAGAAAAAAGCTCATTTAGGACCTGCACTTACGAAGGGTGTAGGCAGCTGTATATCTGGGAGTTAAACTTCTGAGAATAAAAACCGCTGGAGCTTGTTACGGTAATTACACAGGCTAAAGGATAATATACTGGGAACTCCTCAGAAGAATCTGATTTGTGGTGAGGGGAAAGAGATAAAAGCTCATTTAGGAACGACATTAAAATGCTGCATAGGGAGCTGTTTATCAGTAAATATCTCCACTGAGATTAAGAAAAGCAGTAGCTTAATAAGTTAAGAACTTCCTGGTATGGTTACTTTACTGGTAACTCCCCAAAAGAATCTGGATTATGGTGAGGGAACAGAGAAAAAAGCTCATTTAGGACCTGACTTACGAAGGGGGTAGGCAGCTGTATATCAGGGAGTATCCCTTCTGAGAATAAAAACAGCTGGAGCTTGTTAAGGTAATTACACAGGGGAAAGGATAATGTACTGGGAACTCCTCAGAAGAATCTGATTTGTGGTGAGGGGAGAGAGATAAAAGCTCATTTAGGACCTGAACTTACGAAGGGGTTAGGCAGGTGTATATCAGGGAGTAAACCTTCTGAGAATAAAAACAGCTGGAGCTTGTTAAGGTAATTACACAGGGGAAAGGATAATGTACTGGGAACTCCGCAGAAGAATCTGATTTGAGTTGAGGGGAGAGAGATAAAAGCTAATTTAGGGACGACATGAATATGCTGCGTAGGTTGCTCTTTATCAGTAAATATCTCCACTGAGATTAAGAAAAGCAGTAGCTTAATAAATTAAGTACTTCCTGGTATTGTTACTGTACTGGTAACTCCCCAAAAGAATCTGGATTGTGGTGAGGGAACAGAGAAAAAAGTTCATTTAGGACCTGCACTTACGAAGGGGGTAGGCACCTGTATATCTGGGAGTTAAACTTCTGAGAATAAAAACCGCTGGAGCTTGTTAAGTTAATTACACAGGGGAAAGGATAATATACTGGGAACTCCTCAGAAGAATCTGATTTTTGGTGAGGGGAAAGATATAAAAGCTCATTTAGGAACGACATTGACATGCTGCATAGGTAGCTGTTTATCACTAAATATCTCCACTGAGATTAAGAAAAGCAGTTGCTTAATAAGTTAAGTACTTCCTGGTATGGTTACTTTACTGGTAACTACCCAAAGAATCTGGATTGTGTTGAGGGAACAGAGAAAAAAGCTCATTTAAGACCTGCACTTACGAAGGGGGTAGGCAGCCGTATATCAGGGAGTATCCGCTATGAGAATAAAAACAGCTGGAGCTTGTTAAGGTAATTACACAGGGGAAAGGATAATGTACAGGGAACACCTCAGAAGAATCTGAATTGTGGTGAGGGGAGAGAGATAAAAGCTCATTTAGGAACGACATGAACATGCTGCGTAGGTAGCTGTTTATCAGTAAATATCGCCACTGAGATTAAGAAAAGCAGTAGATTAATAAATTAAGTACTTCCTGGTATGGTTACTTTACTGGTAACTCCCCAAAAGAATCTGGATTGTGGTGAGGGAACAGAGAAAAAAGCTCATTTAGGACCTGCACTTACGAAGGGGGAAGGCAGCTGTATATCAGGGTGTATCCCGTCTGAGAATAAAAACAGCTGGGGCTTGTTAAGGTAATTACACAGGGGAAAGGATAATGTACTGGGAACTCCTCAGAAGAATCTGATTTGTGGTGAGGGCAGAGAGATAAAAGCTCATTTAGGAACGACATGAACATGCTGCGTAGGTAGGTGTTTATCAGTAAATATCTCCACTGAGATTAAGAAAAGCAGTAGCTTAATAAATTAAGTACTTCCTGGTATGGTTACTGTACTGGTAACTCCGCAAAAGAATCTGGATTGTGGTGAGGGAACAGAGAAAAAAGCTCATTTAGGACCTGCACTTACGAAGGGGGTAGGCAGCTGTATATCAGGGAGTATCCCTTCTGAGAATAAAAACAGCTGGAGCTTTTTAAGTTAATTACACAGGGGAAAGGATAATGTACTGGGAACTCCTCAGAAGAATCTGATTTGTGGTGAGGGGAGAGAGATAAAAGCTCATTTAGGAACGACATGAACATGCCTCATATGTAGCTGTTTATCAGTAAATATCTCCACTGAGATTGAGAAAAGCAGTAGCTTAATAAATCAAGTACTTCCTGGTATGGTTACTGTACCGGTAACTCCCCAAAAGAATCGGGATTATGGTGAGGGCACAGAGAAAAAAGCTCATTTAGGACCTGCACTTACGAAGGGGGTAGGCAGTTTTCTATCAGTTAGTAAACCTTCTGAGAATAAAAACAGCTGGAGCTTGTTAAGGTAATTACACAGGGGAAAGAATAATGTACTGGGAACTCCTCAGAAGAATCTGATTTGTGGTGAGGGGAGAGAGATAAAAGCTCATTTAGGAACGACATGAACATGCCTCATATGTAGCTGTTTATCAGTAAATATCTCCACTGAGATTAAGAAAAGCAGTAGTTTAATAAATTAAGTACTTCCTGGTATGGTTACTGTACTGGTAACTCCCCAAAAAAATCTGGATTGTGGTGAGGGAACGGAGAAAAAAGCTCATTTAGGACCTGCACTTACGAAGGGGGTAGGCAGCTGTATATCAGGGAGTAAACCTTCTGAAAATAAAAACAGCTGGAGCTTGTTAAGGTAATTTCACAGGGGAAAGCATAATGTACTGGGAACTCCTCAGAAGAATCTGATTTGTGGTGAGGGGAGAGAGATAAAAGCTCATTTAGGAACGACATGAACATGCTGCGTAGGTAGCTGTTTATCAGTAAATATCTCCACTGAGATTAAGAAAAGCAGTAGCTTAATAAATTAAGTACTTCCTTGTATGGTTACTGTACAGATAACTCCCCTAAAGAATCTGTATTGTGGTGAGGGAACAGAGAAAATAGCTCATTTATGACCTGCACTTTTAAAGGGGGTAGACAGCTGTATATCAGGGAGTAAACCTTGTGAGAATAAAAACAGCTGGAGCTTGTTAAGGTAATTACACAGGGGAAAGAATAATGTACTGGGAACTCCTCAGAAGAATCTGATTTGTGGTGAGGGGAGAGAGATAAAAGCTCATTATGAACGACATGAACATGCCTCATATGTAGCTGTTTATCAGTAAATATCTCCACTGAGATTAAGAAAAGCAGTAGCTTAATAAATCAAGTACTTCCTGGTATGGTTACTGTACCGGTAACTCCACAAAAGAATCGGGATTATGGTGAGGGCACAGAGAAAAAAGCTCATTTAGGACCTGCACTTACGAAGGGGGTAGGCAGTTTTCTATCAGTTAGTAAACCTTCTGAGAATAAAAACAGCTGGAGCTTGTTAAGGTAATTACACAGGGGAAAGGATAATGTACTGGGAACTCCTCAGAAGAATCTGAATTGTGGTGAGGGGAGAGAGATAAAAGCTCATTATGAACGACATGAAATGCTGCATACATAGCTGTTTATCAGTAAATATCTCCACTGAGATTAAGAAAAGCAGTAGCTTAATAAATTAAGTACTTCCTGGTATGGTTACTGTACTGGTAACTCCCCAAAAAAATCTGGATTGTGGTGAGGGAACGGAGAAAAAAGCTCATTTAGGACCTGCACTTACGAAGGGGGTAGGCAGCTGTATATCAGGGAGTAAACCTTCTGAAAATAAAAACAGCTGGAGCTTGTTAAGGTAATTTCACAGGGGAAAGCATAATGTACTGGGAACTCCTCAGAAGAATCTGATTTGTGGTGAGGGGAGAGAGATAAAAGCTCATTTAGGAACGACATGAACATGCTGCGTAGGTAGCTGTTTATCAGTAAATATCTCCACTGAGATTAAGAAAAGCAGTAGCTTAATAAATTAAGTACTTCCTTGTATGGTTACTGTACAGATAACTCCCCTAAAGAATCTGTATTGTGGTGAGGGAACAGAGAAAATAGCTCATTTATGACCTGCACTTTTAAAGGGGGTCGACAGCTGTATATCAGGGAGTAAACCTTGTGAGAATAAAAACAGCTGGAGCTTGTTAAGGTAATTACACAGGGGAAAGGGTACTGTACTGGGAACTCCTCAGAAGAATCTGATTTGTGGTGAGGGGAGAGAGATAAAAGCTCATTTAGGAACGACATGAACATGATGCGTAGGTAGCTGTTTATCAGTAAATATCTCCACTGAGAATAAGAAAAGCAGTAGCTTAATAATCCTGGTATGGATACTGTACAAGTAACTACGCAAAAGAATCTGGATTGTGGTGAGGGAAAAGAGAAAAAAGCTCATTTAGGATCTGCACTTACGAAGGGCGTAGGCAGCTGTATATCAGGGAGTATCCCTTCTGAGAATAAAACCAGCTGGAGCTTGTTAAGGTAATTACACAGGGGAAAGGATAATGTACTGGGAACTCCTCAGAAGAATCTGATTTGTGGTGAGGGGAGAGAGATAAAAGCTCATTTAGGAACGACATGACCATGCTGCGTAGGTAGCTGTTTATCAGTAAATATATCCACTGAGATTAAGAAAAGCAGTAGCTTAATAAATTAAGTAGTTCCTGGTATTGTTACTGTACTGGTAACTCCCCAAAGGAATCTGGATTGTGGTGAGGGAACAGAGAAAAAAGATCATTTAGGACCTTCACTTACGAAGGGGGTAGGCAGCTGTATATCAGGGAGTAAACCTTCTGAGAATAAAAACAGCTGGAGCTTGTTAAGGTAATTACACAGGGGAAAGGATAAGGTACTGGGAACTCCTCAGAAGATTCTGATTTGTGGTGAGGGGAGAGAGATAAAAGCTCATTTAAGAACGACATGAACATGCTGTGTAGGTAGCTGTTTATCAGTAAATATATCCACTGAGATTAAGAAAAGCAGTAGCTTAATAAATTAAGTACTTCCTGGTATGGTTACTGTACTGGTAACTCCCCAAAAGAATCTGGATTGTGGTGAGGGAACAGAGAAAAAAGCTCATTTAGGACCTGCACTTACGAAGGGGGTAGGCAGCACTATATCAGGGAGTAAACCTTCTGAGAATAAAAACAGCTGGAGCTTGTTAACGTAATTACACAGGGGAAAGGATAATGTACTGGGAACTCCTCAGAAGAATCTGATTTGTGGTGAGGGAAGAGAGATAAATGCTCATTTAGGAACGACATGAACATGCTGCGTAGGTAGCTGTTTATTAGTAAATATCTCCACTGAGATTAAGAAAAGCCGTAGCTAAATAAATTCACTACTTCCTGGTATGGTTACTGTACTGGTAACTCAACAAAAGAATCTGGATTGTGGTGAGGGAACAGAGAAAAAAGCTCATTTAGGACCTGCACATACGAAGGTGGTCGGCAGCTGTATATCAGGGAGTAAACCTTCTGAGAATAAAAACAGGTGGAGCTTGTTAAGGTAATTACACAGGGGAAAGGATAATGTACTGGGAACTCCTCAGAAGAATCTGATTTGTGGTGAGCGGAGAGAGATAAAAGCTCATTTAGGAACGACATGAACATGCTGCGTAGGTAGCTGTTTATCACTAAATATCTCCACTGACATTAAGAAAAGTAGTAGCTTAATAAACTAAGTACTTCCTGGCATGGTTACAGTACTGGTAACTCCAAAAAGAATCTGGATTGCGGTAGGGAACAGAGAAATAAGTTCATTTAGGACATGCACTTACGAAGGGGTTAGGCCGCAGTATATCAGTTAGTAAACCTTCTGAGAATAAAAACAGCTGGAGCTTGTTAAGGTAATTACACATGGGAAAGGATAATGTACTGGGAACTCCTCAGAAGAATCTAATTTGTGGTGAGGGGAGAGAGATAAAAGCTCATTTAGGAACGACATGAACATGCTGCGTAGGTAGCTGTTTATCAGTAAATATCTCCACTAAGATTAAGAAAAGCAGTAGCTTAATAAATTAAGTAATTCCTGGTATGGTTACTGTACTGGTAACTCCTCAAAAGAATCTGGATGTGGTGAGGGAACGGAGAAAAAAGCTCATTTAGGGACCTGCATTTACGAAGGGGGTAGGCAGCTGTATATCAGGGAGTAAACCTTCTGAGAATAAAAACAGCTGGAGCTTGTTAAGGTAATTACACAGGGGAAAAGATAATGTACTGGGAAATCCTCAGAAGAATCTGATTTGTGGTGAGGGGAGAGAGATAAAAGCTCATTTAGGACGACATGAACATGCTGCATACGTAGCTGTTTATCAGTAAATATCTCCACTGAGATTAAGAAAAGCAGTAGCGTAATAAATTAAGTACTTCCTGGTATGGATACTGTATGGTAACTCCCCAAAAGAATCTGGATTGGGGTTAGGGAAGAGAGAAAAAAGCTCATTTAGGACCTGAAATTACGAAGGGGGTAGGCAGCTGTATATCAAGGAGTAAACCTTCTGAGAATAAAAACAGCTGGAGCTTGTTAAGGTAATTACACAGATGAAAAGATAATGTACTGGGAAATCCTCAGAAGAATCTGATTTGTGGTGAGGGGAGAGAGATAAAAGCTCATTTAGGAACGACATGAACATGCTGCGTAGGTAGCTGTTTATCAGTAAATATCTCCACTGAGAATAAGAAAAGCAGTAGCCTAATAAATTTAGTACTTCCTGGTATGGTTACTGTACTGGTAATTCAACAAAAGAATCTGGATTGTGGTGAGGGAACAGAGAAAAAAGCTCATTTAGGACCTGCACATACGAAGGTGGTCGGCAGCTGTATATCAGGGAGTAAACCTTCTGAGAATAAAAACAGCTGGAGCTTGTTAAGGTAATTACACAGGGGAAAAGATAATGTACTGGGAACTCCTCAGAACAATCTGATTTGTGGTGAGGGGAGAGAGATAAAAGCTCATTTAGGAACGACATGAACATGCTGCGTAGGTAGCTGTTTATCACTAAATATCTCCACTGACAATAAGAAAATTAGTAGCTTAATAAACTAAGTACTTCCTGGTATGATTACTGTACTGGTAACTCCCCAAAAGAATCTGGAATGTGGTGAGTGAACAGAGAAAAAAGATCATTTAGGACCTGCACTTACGAAGGGGGTAGGCAGCTGTATATCAAGGAGTAAACCTTCTGAGAATAAAAACAGCTGGAGCTTGTTAAGGTAATTACACAGGGGAAAAGATAATGTACTGGGAAATCCTCAGAAGAATCTGATTTGTGGTGAGGGGAGAGAGATAAAAGCTCATTTAGGAACGACATGAACATGCTGCGTAGGTAGCTGTTTATCAGTAAATATCTCCACTAAGATTAAGAAAAGCAGTAGCTTAATAAATTAAGTAATTCCTGGTATGGTTACTGTACTGGTAACTCCCCAAAGAATCTGGATGTGGTGAGGGAACAGAGAAAAAAGCTCATTTAGGACCTGCACTTATGAAGGGGGGAGGCAGTTGTATATCCGGGAGTAAACCTGAGAATAAAAACAGCTGGAGTTTGTTAAGGTAATTACACAGGGGAAAGGATAATGTACTGGGAACTCCTCAGAAGAATCTGATTTGTGGTGAGGGGAGAGACATAAAAGCTCATTTAGGAACGACATGAACATGCTGCGTAGGTAGCTGTTTATCAGTAAATATCTCCACTGAGATTAAGAAAAGCCGTAGCTTAATAAATCTAGTACTTCCTGGTATGGTTACTGTACTGGTAACTCCAAAAAGAATCTGGATTGTGGTGAGGGAAGAGAGAAAAAAGCTCATTTAGGACCTGCACTTACGAAGGGGTTAGGCCGCAGTATATCAGGGAGTAAACCTTCTGAGAATAAAAACAGCTGGAGCTTGTTAAGGTAATTACACAGGGGAAAGGATAATGTACTGGGAACTCCTCAGAAGAATGTGATTTGTGGTGAGGGGAGAGAGATAAAAGCTCATTTAGGAACGACATGAACATGCTGCGTAGGTAGCTGTTTATCAGTAAATATCTCCACTGACATTAAGAAAAGTAGTAGCTTAATAAACTAAGTACTTCCTGGTATGGTTACTGTACTGGTAACTCCCCAAAAGAATCTGGAATGTGGTGAGTGAACAGAGAAAAAAGATCATTAAGGACCTGCACTTACGAAGGGGGTAGGCAGTTGTATATCCGGGAGTAAACCTGAGAATAAAAACAGCTGGAGTTGGTTAAGGTAAATACACAGGGGAAAGGATAATGTACTGGGAACTCCTCAGAAGAATCTGATTTGTGGTGAGGGGAGAGAGATAAAAGCTCATTTAGGAAGGACATGAACATGCTGCGTAGGTAGCTGTTTATCAGTAAATATCTCCACTGAGATTAAGAAAAGCAGTAGCTTAATAAATTAAGTACTTCCTGGTATGGTTACTGTAGTGGTAACTCCAAAAAGAATCTGGATTGCGGTGGGGAACAGAGAAATAAGTTCATTTAGGACATGCACTTACGAAGGGGGTAGGCCGCAGTATATCAGGGAGTAAACCTTCTGAGAATAAAAACAGCTGGAGCTTGTTAAGGTAATTACACAGGGGAAAGGATAATGTACTGGGAACTCCTCAGAACAATCTGATTTGTGGTGAGGGGAGAGAGATAAAAGCTCATTTAGGAACGACATGAACATGCTGCGTAGGTAGCTGTTTATCACTAAATATCTCCACTGACATTAAGAAAAGCAGTAGCTTAATAAACTAAGTACTTCCTGGTATGGTTACTGTACTGGTAACTCCCCAAAAGAATCTGGAATGTGGTGAGTGAACAGAGAAAAAAGATCATTAAGGACCTGCACTTACGAAGGGGGTAGGCAGTTGTATATCCGGGAGTAAACCTGAGAATAAAAACAGCTGGAGTTGGTTAAGGTAAATACACAGGGGAAAGGATAATGTACTGGGAACTCCTCAGAAGAATCTGATTTGTGGTGAGGGGAGAGAGATAAAAGCTCATTTAGGAAGGACATGAACATGCTGCGTAGGTAGCTGTTTATCAGTAAATATCTCCACTGAGATTAAGAAAAGCAGTAGCTTAATAAATTAAGTACTTCCTGGTATGGTTACTGTAGTGGTAACTCCAAAAAGAATCTGGATTGCGGTGGGGAACAGAGAAATAAGTTCATTTAGGACATGCACTTACGAAGGGGGTAGGCCGCAGTATATCAGGGAGTAAACCTTCTGAGAATAAAAACAGCTGGAGCTTGTTAAGGTAATTACACATGGGAAAGGATAATGTCCTGGGAACTCCTCAGAAGAATCTAATTTGTGGTGAGGGGAGAGAGATAAAAGCTCATTTAGGAACGACATGAACATGCTGCATAGGTAGCTGTTTATCAGTAAATATCTCCACTGAGATTAAGAAAAGCAGTAGCTTAATAAACTAAGTACTTCCTGGTATGGTTACTGTACTGGTAACTCCCCAAAATAATCTGGAATGTGGTGAGTGAACAGAGAAAAAAGCTCATTTAGGACCTGCACATACGAAGGTGGTCGGCAGCTCTATATCAGGGAGTAAACCTTCTGAGAATAAAAACAGCTGGAGCTTGTTAAGGTAATTACACAGGGGAAAGGATGATGTACTGGGAACTCCTCAGAACAATCTGATTTGTTGTGAGGGGAGAGAGATAAAAGCTCATTTAGGAACGACATGAACATGCTGCGTAGGTAGCTGTTTATCAGTAAACATCTCCACTGACATTAAGAAAAGCAGTAGCTTAATAAATTAAGTACTTCCTGGTATGGTTACTGTACTGGTAACTCCCCAAAAGATTCTGGATGTGGTGAGGGAACAGAGAAAAAAGCTCATTTAGGACCTGCACTTACGAAGGGGGTAGGCAGTTGTATATCCGGGAGTAAACCTGAGAATCAAAACAGCTGGAGTTTGTTAAGGTAATTACAAAGGGGAAAGGATAATGTACTGGGAACTCCTCAGAAGAATCTGATTTGTGGTGAGGGGAGAGAGATAAAAGCTCATTTAGGAATGACATGAACATGCTGCGTAGGTAGCTGTTTATCAGTAAATATCTCCACTAAGATTAAGAAAAGCAGTAGCTTAATAAATTAAGTAATTCCTGGTATGGTTACTGTACTGGTAACTCCCCAAAAGAATCTGGATTGTGGTTAGGGAACAGAGAATAAAGCTCATTTATTACCTGCACTTACGAAGGGTTTAGGAAGCTGTTTATCCGGGAGTAAACCTGAGAATAAAAACAGCTGGAGTTTGTTAAGGTAATTACACAGGGGAAAGGATAATGTACTGGGAACTCCTCAGAAGAATCTGATTTGTGGTGAGGGGAGAGAGATAAAAGCTCATTTAGGAACGACATGAACATGCTGCGTAGGTAGCTGTTTATCAGTAAATATCTCCACTGAGATTAAGAAAAGCAGTAGCTTAATAAATTAAGTACTTCCTGGTATGGTTATTGTACTGGTAACTCCCCAAAAGAATCTGGATTGTGGTGAGGGAACAGAGAAAAAAGCTCATTTAGGACCTGCACTTACGAAGGGGGTAGGCAGCTGTATATCAGGGAGTAAACCATCTGAGAATAAAAACAGCTGGAGCTTGTTAAGGTAATTACACAGGGGAAAGGATAATGTACTGGGAACTCCTCAGAAGAATGTGATTTGTGGTGAGGGGAGAGAGAAAGAAGCTCATTTAGGAACGACATGAACATGCTGCGTAGGTAGCTGTTTATCAGTAAATATCTCCACTGAGATTAAGAAAAGCAGTAGCTTAATGAATTAAGTACTTCCTGGTATGGTTACTGTACTGGTAACTCCCCAAAAGAATCTGGATTGTGGTTAGGGAACAGAGAAAAAAGCTCATTTAATACCTGCACTCACGAAGGGTATAGGAAGCTGTATATCAGGGAGTAAACCTGAGAATAAAAACAGCTGGAGTTTGTTAAGGTAATTACACAGAGGAAAGGATAATGTACTAGGAATTCCTCAGAAGAATCTGATTTGTGGTGAGGGGAGAGAGATAAAAGCTCATTTAGGAACGACATGAACATGCTGCGTAGGTAGCTGTTTATCAGTAAATATCTCCACTGAGATTAAGAAAAGCAGTAGCTTAATAAATTAAGTACTTCCTGGTATGGTTACTGTAGTGGTAACTCCAAAAAGAATCTGGATTGCGGTGGGGAACAGAGAAATAAGTTCATTTAGGACATGCACTTACGAAGGGGGTAGGCCGCAGTATATCAGGGAGTAAACCTTCTGAGAATAAAAACAGCTGGAGCTTGTTAAGGTAATTACACAGGGGAAAGGATAATGTACTGGGAACTCCTCAGAACAATCTGATTTGTGGTGAGGGGAGAGAGATAAAAGCTCATTTAGGAACGACATGAACATGCTGCGTAGGTAGCTGTTTATCACTAAATATCTCCACTGACATTAAGAAAAGCAGTAGCTTAATAAACTAAGTACTTCCTGGTATGGTTACTGTACTGGTAACTCCCCAAAAGAATCTGGAATGTGGTGAGTGAACAGAGAAAAAAGATCATTAAGGACCTGCACTTACGAAGGGGGTAGGCAGTTGTATATCCGGGAGTAAACCTGAGAATAAAAACAGCTGGAGTTGGTTAAGGTAAATACACAGGGGAAAGGATAATGTACTGGGAACTCCTCAGAAGAATCTGACTTGTGGTGAGGGGAGAGAGATAAAAGCTCATTTAGGAAGGACATGAACATGCTGCGTAGGTAGCTGTTTATCAGTAAATATCTCCACTGAGATTAAGAAAAGCAGTAGCTTAATAAATTAAGTACTTCCTGGTATGGTTACTGTAGCGGTAACTCCAAAAAGAATCTGGATTGCGGTGGGGAACAGAGAAATAAGTTCATTTAGGACATGCACTTACGAAGGGGGTAGGCCGCAGTATATCAGGGAGTAAACCTTCTGAGAATAAAAACAGCTGGAGCTTGTTAAGGTAATTTCACATGGGAAAGGATAATGTCCTGGGAACTCCTCAGAAGAATCTAATTTGTGGTGAGGGGAGAGAGATAAAAGCTCATTTAGGAACGAAATGAACATGCTGCATAGGTAGCTGTTTATCAGTAAATATCTCCACTGAGATTAAGAAAAGCAGTAGCTTAATAAACTAAGTACTTCCTGGTATGGTTACTGTACTGGTAACTCCCCAAAATAATCTGGAATGTGGTGAGTGAACAGAGAAAAAAGCTCATTTAGGACCTGCACATACGAAGGTGGTCGGCAGCTCTATATCAGGGAGTAAACCTTCTGAGAATAAAACCAGCTGGAGCTTGTTAAGGTAATTACACAGGGGAAAGGATGATGTACTGGGAACTCCTCAGAACAATCTGATTTGTTGTGAGGGGAGAGAGATAAAAGCTCATTTAGGAACGACATGAACATGCTGCGTAGGTAGCTGTTTATCAGTAAATATCTCCACTGACATTAAGAAAAGCAGTAGCTTAATAAATTAAGTACTTCCTGGTATGGTTACTGTACTGGTAACTCCCCAAAAGATTCTGGATGTGGTGAGGGAACAGAGAAAAAAGCTCATTTAGGACCTGCACTTACGAAGGGGGTAGGCAGTTGTATATCCGGGAGTAAACCTGAGAATAAAAACAGCTGGAGTTTGTTGAGGTAATTACCAAGGGGAAAGGATAATGTACTGGGAACTCCTCAGAAGAATCTGATTTGTGGTGAGGGGAGAGAGATAAAAGCTCATTTAGGAATGACATGAACATGCTGCGTAGGTAGCTGTTTATCAGTAAATATCTCCACTAAGATTAAGAGAAGCAGTAGCTTAATAAATTAAGTAATTCCTGGTATGGTTACTGTACTGGTAACTCCCCAAAAGAATCTGGATTGTGGTTAGGGAACAGAGAATAAAGCTCATTTATTACCTGCACTTACGAAGGGTTTAGGAAGCTGTTTATCCGGGAGTAAACCTGAGAATAAAAACAGCTGGAGTTTGTTAAGGTAATTACACAGGGGAAAGGATAATGTACTGGGAACTCCTCAGAAGAATCTGATTTGTGGTGAGGGGAGAGAGATAAAAGCTCATTTAGGAACGACATGAACATGCTGCGTAGGTAGCTGTTTATCAGTAAATATCTCCACTGAGATTAAGAAAAGCAGTAGCTTAATAAATTAAGTACTTCCTGGTATGGTTATTGTACTGGTAACTCCCCAAAAGAATCTGGATTGTGGTGAGGGAACAGAGAAAAAAGCTCATTTAGGACCTGCACTTACGAAGGGGGTAGGCAGCTCTATATCAGGGAGTAAACCATCTGAGAATAAAAACAGCTGGAGCTTGTTAAGGTAATTACACAGGGGAAAGGATAATGTACTGGGAACTCCTCAGAAGAATGTGATTTGTGGTGAGGGGAGAGAGAAAGAAGCTCATTTAGGAACGACATGAACATGCTGCGTAGGTAGCTGTTTATCAGTAAATATCTCCACTGAGATTAAGAAAAGCAGTAGCTTAATGAATTAAGTACTTCCTGGTATGGTTACTGTACTGGTAACTCCCCAAAAGAATCTGGATTGTGGTTAGGGAACAGAGAAAAAAGCTCATTTAATACCTGCACTCACGAAGGGTATAGGAAGCTGTATATCAGGGAGTAAACCTGAGAATAAAAACAGCTGGAGTTTGTTAAGGTAATAACACAGAGGAAAGGATAATGTACTAGGAATTCCTCAGAAGAATCTGATTTGTGGTGAGGGGAGAGAGATAAAAGCTCATTTAGGAACGACATGAACATGCTGCGTAGGTAGCTGTTTATCAGTAAATATCTCCACTGAGATTAAGAAAAGCAGTAGCTTAATAAATTAAGTACTTCCTGGTATGGTTACTGTAGTGGTAACTCCAAAAAGAATCTGGATTGCGGTGGGGAACAGAGAAATAAGTTCATTTAGGACATGCACTTACGAAGGGGGTAGGCCGCAGTATATCAGGGAGTAAACCTTCTGAGAATAAAAACAGCTGGAGCTTGTTAAGGTAATTACACAGGGGAAAGTATAATGTACTGGGAACTCCTCAGAAAAATCTGATTTGTGGTGAGGGGAGAGAGATAAAAGCTCATTTAGGAACGACATGAACATGCTGCGTAGGTAGCTGTTTATCACTAAATATCTCCACTGACATTAAGAAAAGCAGTAGCTTAATAAACTAAGTACTTCCTGGTATGGTTACTTTACTGGAAACTCCCCAAAAGAATCTGGAATGTGGTGAGTGAACATTGAAAAAAGATCATTTAGGACCTGCACTTACGAAGGTGGTATGCAGCTGTATATCAGGGAGTAAACCTTCTGAGAATAAAAACAGCTGGAGCTTGTTAAGGTAATTACACACGGGAAAAGATAATGTACTGGGAAATCCTCAGAAGAATATGATTTGTGGTGAGGGGAGAGAGATAAAAGCTCATTTAGGAACGACATGAACATGCTGCGTAGGTAGCTGTTTATCAGTTAATATCTCCACGAAGATTATGAAAAGCAGTAGCTTAATAAATTAAGTAATTCCTGGTATGGTTACTGTACTGGTAACTCCCCAAAAGAATCTGGATGTGGTGAGGGAACAGAGAAAAAAGCTCATTTAGGACCTGCACTTACGAAGGGGGTAGGCAGTTGTATATCCGGGAGTAAACCTGAGAATAAATACAGCTGGAGTTTGTTAAGGTAATTATACAGGGGAAAGGATAATGTACTGGGAACTCCTCAGAAGAATCTGATTTGTGGTGAGGGAGAGACATAAAAGCTCATTTAGGAACGACATGAACATGCTGCGTAGGTAGCTGTTTATCAGTAAATATCTCCACTGAGATTAAGAAAAGCCGTAGCTTAATAAATTAAGTACTTCCTGGTATGGTTACTGTACTGGTAACTCCAAAAAGAATCTGGATTGTGGTGAGGGAACAGAGAAAAAAGCTCATTTAGGACCTGCACTTACGAAGGGGTTAGGCCGCAGTATATCAGGGAGTAAACCTGAGAATAAAAACAGCTGGAGTTGGTTAAGGTAATTACACAGGGGAAAGGATAATGTACTGGGAACTCCTCAGAAGAATCTGATTTGTGGTGAGGGGAGAGAGATAAAAGCTCATTTAGGAAAGACATGAACATGCTGCGTAGGTAGCTGTTTATCAGTAAATATCTCCACTGAGATTAAGAAAAGCAGTAGCTTAATAAATTAAGTACTTCCTGGTATGGTTACTGTACTGGTAACTCCAAAAAGAATCTGGATTGCGGTGGGGAACAGAGAAATAAGTTCATTTAGGACATGCACTTACGAAGGGGGTAGGCCGCAGTATATCAGGGAGTAAACCTTCTGAGAATAAAAACAGCTGGAGCTTGTTAAGGTAATTACACATGGGAAAGGATAATGTACTGGGAACTCCTCAGAAGAATCTAATTTGTGGTGAGGGGAGAGAGATAAAAGCTCATTTAGGAACGACATGAACATGCTGCATAGGTAGCTGTTTATCAGTAAATATCTCCACTGAGATTAAGAAAAGCAGTAGCTTAATAAACTAAGTACTTCCTGGTATGGTTACTGTACTGGTAACTCCCCAAAAGAATCTGGAATGTGGTGAGTGAACAGAGAAAAAAGATCATTTAGGACCTGCACTTACGAAGGGGGTAGGCAGTTGTATATCCGGGAGTAAACCTGAGAATAAAAACAGCTGGATTTTGTTAAGGTAATTACACAGGGGAAAGGATAATGTACTGGGAACTCCTCAGAAGAATCTGATTTGTGGTGAGGGGAGAGAGATAAAAGCTCATTTAGGAACGACATGAACATGCTGCGTAGGTAGCTGTTTATCAGTAAATATCTCCACTGAGATTAAGAAAAGCAGTAGCTTAATAAATTAAGTACTTCCTGGTATGGTTACTGTACTGGTAACTCCAAAAAGAATCTGGATTGCGGTGGGGAACAGAGAAATAAGTTCATTTAGGACATGCACTTACGAAGGAGGTAGGCCGCAGTATATCAGGGAGTAAACCTTCTGAGAATAAAAACAGCTGGAGCTTGTTAAGGTAATTACACATGGGAAAGAATAATGTACTGGGAACTCCTCAGAAGAATCTGATTTGTGGTGAGGGGAGAGAGATAAAAGCTCATTTAGGAACGACATGAACATGCTGCGTAGGTAGCTGTTTATCAGTAAATATCTCCACTGAGATTACGAAAAGCAGTAGCTTAATAAGTTAAGTACTTCCTGGTATGGTTACTGTACTGGTAACTCCCCAAAAGAATCTGGATTGTGGTGAGGGAACAGAGAAAAAACCTCATTTAGGACCTGAACTTACGAAGGGGGTAGGCAGCTGTATATCAGGGAGTAAACCTTCTGGGAATAAAAACAGCTGGAGCTTGTTAAGGAAATTACACAGGGGAAAGGATAAAGTATTGGGAACTCCTCAGAAGAATCTGATTTGTGGTGAGGGGAGAGAGATAAAAGCTCATTTAGGAACGACATGAACATGCTGCGTAGGTAGCTGTTTATCAGTAAAAATCTCCACTGAGATTAAGAAAAGCAGTAGCTTAATAAACTAAGAACTGCCTGGTATGGTTACTGTACTGGTAACTCCCCAAAAGAATCTGGATTGTGGTGAGGGAACAGAGAAAAAAGCTCATTTAGGACCTGCAATTACGAAGGGGGTAGGCAGCTGTATATCAGGGAGTAAACCTTCTGAGAATAAAAACAGCTGGAGCTTGTTAAGGTAATTACACAGGGGAAAGGATAATGTACTGGGAACTCCTCAGAAGAATCTGATTTGTGGTGAGGGAGAGAGATAAAAGCTCATTTAGGAACGACATGAACATGCTGCGTAGGTAGCTGTTTATCAGTAAATATCTCCACTAAGATTAAGAAAAGCAGTACCTTAATAAATTAAGTACTTTCTGGTATGGTTACTGTACTGGTAACTCCCCAAAAGAATCTGGATAGTGGTGAGGGAACAGAGAAAAAAGCTCATTTAGGACCTGCCCTTACGAAGGGGTTAGGCCGCAGTTTATCAAGGAGTAAACCTTCTGAGAATAAAAACAGCTGGAGTTTGTTAAGGTAATTACATAGGGGAAAGGATAATGTATTGGGAACCCCTCAGAAGAATCTGATTTGTGGTGGGGGGAGAGAGATAAAAGCTCATTTAGGAACGACATGAACATGCTGCGTAGGTAGCTGTTTATCAGTAAATATCTCCACTGACATTAAGAAAAGTAGTAGCTTAATAAACTAAGTACTTCCTGGTATGGTTACTGTACTGGTAACTCCCCAAAAGATTCTGGATGTGGTGAGGGAACAGAGAAAAAAGCTCATTTAGGACCTGCACTTACGAAGGGGGTAGGCAGTTGTATATCCGGGAGTAAACCTGAGAATAAAAACAGCTGGAGTTTGTTAAGGTAATTACAAAGGGGAAAGGATAATGTACTGGTAAATCCTCAGAAGAATCTGATTTGTGGTGAGGGGAGAGAGACAAAAGCTCCTTTATGAACGACATGAACATGCTGCGTAGGTAGCTGTTTATCAGTAAATATCTCCACTAAGATTAAGAAAAGCAGTAGCTTAATAAATTAAGTAATTCCTAGTATGGTTACTGTACTGGTAACTCCCCAAAAGAATCTGGATGTGGTGAGGGAACAGAGAAAAAAGCTCATTTAGGACCTGCACTTACGAAGGGGGTAGGCAGTTGTATATCCGGGAGTAAACCTGAGAATAAAAACAGCTGGAGTTTGTTAAGGTAATTACAAAGGGGAAAGGATAATGTACTGGGAAATACTCAGAAGAATCTGATTTGTGGTGAGGGGAGAGAGATACATGCTCATTTAGGAACGACATGAACATACTGCGTAGGTAGCTGTTTATCAGTAAATATCTCCAATGAGATTAAGAAAAGCAGTAGCTTAATAAATTTAGTACTTCCTGGGATGGTTACTGTACTGGTAACTCAACAAAAGAATCTGGATTGTGGTGAGGGAACAGAGAAAAAAGCTCATTTAGGACCTGCACATACGAAGGTGGTCGGCAGCTGTATATCAGGGAGTAAACCTTCTGAGAATAAAAACAGCTGGAGCTTGTTAAGGTAATTACACATGGGAAAGGATGATGTACTGGGAACTCCTCAGAACATTCTGATTTGTTGTGAGGGGAGAGAGATAAAAGCTCATTTAGGAACGACATGAACATGCTGCGTAGGTAGCTGTTTATCAGTAAATATCTCCACTGACATTAAGAAAAGTAGTAGCTTAATAAACTAAGTACTTCCTGGTATGGTTACTGTACTGGTAACTCCCCAAAAGATTCTGGATGTGGTGAGGGAACAGAGAAAAAAGCTCATTTAGGACCTGCACTTACGAAGGGGGTAGGCAGTTGTATATCCGGGAGTAAACCTGAGAATAAAAAGAGCTGGAGTTTGTTAAGGTAATTACAAAGGGGAAAGGATAATGTACTGGGAAATCCTCAGAAGAATCTGATTTGTGGTGAGGGGAGAGAGATAAAAGCTCCTTTAGGAACGACATGAACATGCTGCGTAGGTAGCTGTTTATCAGTAAATATCTCCACTAAGATTAAGAAAAGCATTAGCTTAATAAATTAAGTAATTCCTGGTATGGATACTGTACTGGTAACTCCCCAAAAGAATCTGGATGTGGTGAGGGAACAGAGAAAAAAGCTCATTTAGGACCTGCACTTACGAAGGGGGTAGGCAGTTGTATATCCGGGAGTAAACCTGAGAATAAAAACAGCTGGAGTTTGTTAAGGTAATTACACAGGGGAAAGGATAATGTACTGGGAACTCCTCAGAAGAATCTGATTTGTGGTGAGCGGAGAGAGATAAAAGCTCATTTAGGAACGACATGGACATGCTGCGTACGTAGCTGTTTATCAATAAATATCTCCACTGATATTAAGAAAAGCAGTTGCTTAATAAATTAAGTACTTCCTGGTATGGTTACTGTACTGGTAACTCCCCAAAAAAATCTGGATTGTGGTGAGTGAACAGAGAAAAGAGCTCATTTATGACCTGCACTTATGAAGGGGGTAGGCAGCAGTATATCAGGGACTAAACCTTCTGAGAATAAAAACAGCTGGTGCTTGTTAAGGTAATTACACAGGGGAAAGGATAATGTACTGGGAACTCCTCAGAAGAATCTGATTTGTGATGAGGGGAGAGAGATGAAAGCTCATTTAGGAACGACATGAAAATGCTGCGAAGGTAGCTGTTTATCAGTAAATATCTCCACTGAGATTAAGAAAAGCAGTAGCTTAATAAATTAAGTACTTCCTGGTATGGTTACTGTACTGGTAACTCCCCAAAAGAATCTGGCTTGTGGTGAGGGAACAGAGAAAAAAGCTCATTTAGGACCTGCACTTACGAAGGGGGTAGGCAGCTGTATATCAGGGAGTATACCTTCTGAGAATAAAAACAGCTGGAGCTTGTTAAGGTAATTACACAGGGGAAAGGATAATGTACTGGGAACTCCTCAGAAAAATCTGATTTGTGGTGAGGGGAGAGAGATAAAAGCTCATTTAGGAACGACATGAACATGCTGCGTAGGTAGCTGTTTATCAGTAAATAACTCCACTGAGATTAAGAAAAGCAGTAGCTTAATAAGTTAAGTACTTCCTGGTATGTTACTGTACTGGTAACTCCCGAAAAGAATCTGGATTGTGGTGAGGGAACAGAGAAAAAACCTCATTTAGGACCTGCACTTACGAAGGGGGTAGGCAGCTGTATATCAGGGAGTAAACCTTCTGGGAATAAAAACACCTGGAGCTTGTTAAGGTAATTACACAGGGGAAAGGATAATGTACTGGGAACTCCTCAGAAGAATCTGATTTGTGGTGAGGGGAGAGAGATAAAAGCTCATTTAGGAACGACATGGACATGCTGCGTACGTAGCTGTTTATCAGTAAATATCTCCACTGAGATTAAGAAAAGCAGTTGCTTAATAAATTAAGTACTTCCTGGTATGGTTATTGTACTGGTAACTCCCCAAAAGAATCTGGATTTTGGTGAGGGAACGGAGAAAAAAGCTCATTTAGGACCTGCACTTACGAAGGGGGTAGGCAGCTGTATATCAGGGAGTAAACCTTCTGAGAATAAAAACAGCTGGAGCTTGTTAAGGTAATTACACAGGGGAAAGGATAATGTACTGGGAACTCCTCAGAACAATCTGATTTGTGGTGAGCGGAGAGAGATAAAAGCTCATTTAGGAACGACATGAACACGCTGCGTAGGTAGCTGTTTATCAGTAAATATCTCCACTGAGATTAAGAAAAGCAGTTGCTTAATAAATTAAGTACTTCCTGGTATGGTTATTGTACTGGTATCTCCCCAAAAGAATCTGGATTGTGGTGAGGGAACAGAGAAAAAAGCTCATTTAGGACCTGCACTTACGAAGGGGGTAGGCAGCTGTATATCAGGGAGTAAACCTTCTGGGAATAAAAACAGCTGTAGCTTGTTAAGGTAATTACAGAGGGGAAAGGATAATGTACTGGGAACTCCTCAGAAGAATCTGATTTGTGGTGAGGAGAGAGAGATAAAAGCTCATTTAGGAACGACATGAACACGCTGCGTAGGTAGCTGTTTATCAGTAAATATCTCCACTGAGATTAAGAAAAGCAGTAGCTTAATAAATTAAATACTTCCTGGAATGGTTACTGTACTGGTAACTCCCCAAAAGAATCTGGATTGTGGTGAGGGAACAGAGAAAAAAGCTCATTTAGGACCTGCACTTACGAAGGGGGTAGGCAGCTGTATATCAGGGAGTAAACCTTCTGAGAATAAAAACAGCTGGAGCCTGTTAAGGTAATTACACAGGGGAAAGGATAATGTACTGGGAACTCCTCAGAAGAATCTGATTTGTGGTGAGGGGAGAGAGATAAAAGCTCATTTAGGAACGACATGAACATGCTGCGTAGGTAGCTGTTAATCAGTAAATATCTACACTGAGATTAAGAAAAGCAGTAGCTTAATAAATTAAGCACTTCCTGGTATGGTTACTGTACTGGTAACTCCCCAAAAAAATCTGGATTGTGGTGAGGGAACAGGGAAAAGAGGTCATTTATGACCTGCACTTACGAAGGGGGTAGGCAGCAGTATATCAGGGAGTAAACCTTCTGAGAATAAAAACAGCTGGAGCTTGTTAAGGTAATTACACAGGGGAAAGGATAATGTACTGGGAACTCCTCAGAAGAATCTGATTTGTGGTGAGGGGAGAGAGATAAAAGCTCATTAAGAACGACATGAACATGCTGCGTAGGTAGCTGTTTTTCAGTAAATATCTCCACTGAGATTAAGAAAAGCAGTAGCTTAATGAATTAAGTACTTCCTGGTATGGTTACTGTACTGGTAACTCCCCAAAAGAATCTGGATTGTGGTTAGGGAACAGAGAATAAAGCTCATTTAATACCTGCACTTAGGAAGGGTTTAGGAAGCTGTATATCAGGGAGTAAACCTGAGAATAAAAACAGCTGGAGTTTGTTAAGGTAATTACACAGGGGAAAGGATAATGTACTGGGAACTCCTCAGAAGAATCTGATTTGTGTTGAGGGGAGAGAGATAAATGCTCATTTAGGAACGACAATTACATGCTGCGTAGGTTGCTGTTTATCAGTAAATATCTCCACTGAGATTAAGAAAAGCAGTAGCTTAATAAATTTAGTACTTCCTGGTATGGTTACTGTACTGGTGACTCAACAAAAGAATCTGGAATGTGGTGAGGGAACAGAGAAAAAAGCTCATATAGGACCTGCACATACGAAGGTGGTCGGCAGCTGTATATCAGGGAGTAAACCTTCTGAGAATAAAAACAGCTGGAGCTTGTTAAGGTAATTACACAGGGGAAAGGATGATGTACTGGGAACTCCTCAGAACAATCTGATTTGTAGTGAGGGGAGAGAGATAAAAGCTCATTTAGGAACGACATGAACATGCTGCGTAGGTAGCTGTTTATCAGTAAATAACTCCACTGAGATTAAGAAAAGCAGTAGCTTAATAAGTTAAGTACTTCCTGGTATGGTTACTGTACTGGTAACTCCCGAAAAGAATCTGGATTGTGGTGAGGGAACAGAGAAAAAACCTCATTTAGGACCTGCACTTACGAAGGGGGTAGGCAGCTGTATATCAGGGAGTAAACCTTCTGGGAATAAAAACACCTGGAGCTTGTTAAGGTAATTACACAGGGGAAAGGATAATGTACTGGGAACTCCTCAGAAGAATCTGATTTGTGGTGAGGGGAGAGAGATAAAAGCTCATTTAGGAACGACATGGACATGCTGCGTACGTAGCTGTTTATCAGTAAATATCTCCACTGAGATTAAGAAAAGCAGTTGCTTAATAAATTAAGTACTTCCTGGTATGGTTATTGTACTGGTAACTCCCCAAAAGAATCTGGATTGTGGTGAAGGAACGGAGAAAAAAGCTCATTTAGGACCTGCACTTACGAAGGGGGTAGGCAGCTGTATATCAGATAGTAAACCTTCTGAGAATAAAAACAGCTGGAGCTTGTTAAGGTAATTACACAGGGGAAAGGATAATGTACTGGGAACTCCTCAGAAGAATCTGATTTGTGGTGAGCGGAGAGAGATAAAAGCTCATTTAGGAACGACATGAACACGCTGCGTAGGTAGCTGTTTATCAGTAAATATCTCCACTGAGATTAAGAAAAGCAGTTGCTTAATAAATTAAGTACTTCCTGGTATGGTTATTGTACTGGTATCTCCCCAAAAGAATCTGGATTGTGGTGAGGGAACAAAGAAAAAAGCTCATTTAAGACCTGCACTTACGAAGGGGGTAGGCAGCTGTATATCAGGGAGTAAACCTTCTGGGAATAAAAACAGCTGGAGCTTGTTAAGGTAATTACAGAGGGGAAAGGATAATGTACTGGGAACTCCTCAGAAGAATCTGATTTGTGGTGAGGGGAGAGAGATAAAAGCTCATTTAGGAACGACATGAACACGCTGCGTAGGTAGCTGTTTATCAGTAAATATCTCCACTGAGATTAAGAAAAGCAGTAGCTTAATAAATTAAATACTTCCTGGAATGGTTACTGTCCTGGTAACTCCCCAAAAGAATCTGGATTGTGGTGAGGGAATAGAGAAAAAAGCTCATTTAGGACCTGCACTTACGAAGGGGGTAGGCAGCTGTATATCAGGGAGTAAACCTTCTGAGAATAAAAACAGCTGGAGCCTGTTAAGGTAATTACACAGGGGAAAGGATAATGTACTGGGAACTCCTCAGAAGAATCTGATTTGTGGTGAGGGGAGAGAGATAAAAGCTCATTTAGGAACGACATGAACATGCTGCGTAGGTAGCTGTTAATCAGTAAATATCTACACTGAGATTAAGAAAAGCAGTAGCTTAATAAATTAAGCACTTCCTGGTATGGTTACTGTACTGGTAACTCCCCAAAAAAATCTGGATTGTGGTGAGGGAACAGAGAAAAGAGGTCATTTATGACCTGCACTTACGAAGGGGGTAGGCAGCAGTATATCAGGGAGTAAACCTTCTGAGAATAAAAACAGCTGGAGCTCGTTAAGGTAATTACACAGGGGAAAGGATAATGTACTGGGAACTCCTCAGAAGAATCTGATTTGTGGTGAGGGGAGAGAGATAAAAGCTCATTAAGAACGACATGAACATGCTGCGTAGGTAGCTGTTTTTCAGTAAATATCTCCACTGAGATTAAGAAAAGCAGTAGCTTAATGAATTAAGTACTTCCTGGTATGGTTACTGTACTGGTAACTCCCCAAAAGAATCTGGATTGTGTTTAGGGAACAGAGAATAAAGCTCATTTAATACCTGCACTTAGGAAGGGTTTAGGAAGCTGTATATCAGGGAGTAAACCTGAGAATAAAAACAGCTGGAGTTTGTTAAGGTAATTACACAGGGGAAAGGATAATGTACTGGGAACTCCTCAGAAGAATCTGATTTGTGTTGAGGGGAGAGAGATAAATGCTCATTTAGGAACGACATGTACATGCTGCGTAGGTTGCTGTTTATCAGTAAATATCTCCACTGAGATTAAGAAAAGCAGTAGCTTAATAAATTTAGTACTTCCTGGTATGGTTACTGTACTGGTGACTCAACAAAAGAATCTGGAATGTGGTGAGGGAACAGAGAAAAAAGCTCATATAGGACCTGCACATACGAAGGTGGTCGGCAGCTGTATATCAGGGAGTAAACCTTCTGAGAATAAAAACAGCTGGAGCTTGTTAAGGTAATTACACAGGGGAAAGGATGATGTACTGGGAACTCCTCAGAACAATCTGATTTGTAGTGAGGGGAGAGAGATAAAAGCTCATTTAGGAACGACATGAACATGCTGCGTAGGTAGCTGTTTATCAGTAAATATCTCCACTGACATTAAGAAAAGTAGTAGCTTAATAAACTAAGTACTTCCTGGAATGGTTACTGTACTGGTAACTCCCCAAAAGATTCTGGATGTGGTGAGGGAACAGAGAAAAAAGCTCATTTAGGACCTGCACTTACGAAGGGGGTAGGCAGTTGTATATCCGGGAGTAAACCTTAGAATAAAAACAGCTGGAGTTTGTTAAGGTAATTACAAAGGGGAAAGGATAATGTACTGGGAAATCCTCAGAAGAATCTGATTTCTGGTGAGGGGAGAGAGATAAAAGCTCATTTAGGAACGACATGAACATGCTGCGTAGGTAGCTGTTTATCAGTAAATATCTCCACTAAGATTAAGAAAAGCAGTAGCTTAATAAATTAAGTAATTCCTGGTATGGTTACTGTACTGGTAACTCCCCAAAAGAATCTGGATGTGGTGAGGGAACAGAGAAAAAAGCTCATTTAGGACCTGCACTTACGAAGGGGGTAGGCAGTTGTATATCCGGGAGTAAACCTGAGAATAAAAACAGCTGGAGTTTGTTAAGGTAATTACAAAGGGGAAAGGATAATGTACTGGGAAATCCTCACAAGAATCTGATTTGTGGTGAGGGGAGAGAGATAAAAGCTCATTTAGGAACGACATGAACATGCTGCGTAGGTAGCTGTTTATCAGTAAATATCTCCACTGAGATTAAGAAAAGCAGTAGCTTAATAAATTAAGTACTTCCTGGTGTGCTTACTGTACTGGTAACTCCAAAAAGAATCTGGATTGTGGTGAGGGAACAGAGAAAAAAGCTCATTTAGGACCTGCACTTACGAAGGTGGTCGGCAGCTGTATATCAGGGAGTAAACCTTCTGAGAATAAAAACAGCTGGAGCTTGTTAAGGTAATTACACAGGGGAAAGGATAATGTACTGGGAACTCCTCAGACGAATCTGATTTGTGTTGATTGGAGAGAGATAAAAGCTCATTTAGGAACGACATGGACATGCTGCGTACGTAGCTGTTTATCAGTAAATATCTCCACTGAGATTAAGAAAAGCAGTTGCTTAATAAATTAAGTACTTCCTGGTATGGTTATTGTACTGGTAACTCCCCAAAAGAATCTGGATTGTGGTGAGGGAACAGAGAAAAAGCTCATTTAGGACCTGCACTTACGAAGGGGTTAGGCAGCTGTATATCGGGGAGTAAACCTTCTGGGAATAAAAACACCTGGAGCTTGTTAAGGTAATTACACAGGGGAAAGGATAATGTACTGGGAACTCCTCAGAAGAATCTGATTTGTGGTGAGGGGAGAGAGATAAAAGCTCATTTAGGAACGACATGAACACGCTGCTTAGGTAGCTGTTTATCAGTAAATATCTCCACTGAGATTAAGAAAAGCAGTAGCTTAATAAATTAAATACTTCCTGGAATGGTTACTGTACTGGTAACTCCCCAAAAGAATCTGGATTGTGGTGAGGGAACAGAGAAAAAAGCTGATTTAGGACCTGCACTTATGAAGGGGGTAGGCAGCTGTATATCAGGGAGTAAACCTTCTGACAATAAAAACAGCTGGAGCTTGTTAAGGTAATTACACAGGGGAAAGGATAATGTACTGGGAACTCCTCAGAAGAATCTGATTTGTGGTGAGGGGAGAGAGGTAAAAGCTCATTTAGGAACGACAAGAACATGCTGCATAGGTAGCTGTTTATCAGTAAATATCTCCACTGAGATTAAGAAAAGCAGTAGCTTAATGAATTAAGTACTTCCTGGTATGGTTACTGTACTGGTAACTCCCCAAAAGAATCTGGATTGTGGTTAGGGAACAGAGAATAAAGCTCATTTAGGACCTGCACTTACGAAGGGTGTAGGCAGCTGTATATCAGGGAGTAAACCTTCTGAGAATAAAAACAGCTGGAGCCTGTTAAGGTAATTACACAGGGGAAAGGATAATGTACTGGGAACTCCTCAGAAGAATCTGATTTGTGGTGAGGGGAGAGAGATAAAAGCTCATTTAGGAACGACATGAACATGCCGCGTAGGTAGCTGTTTATCAGTAAATATCTCCACTGAGCTTAAGAAAAGCAGTAGCTTAATAAATTAAGCACTTCCTGATATGGTTACTGTACTGGTAACTCCCCAAAAAAATCTGGATTGTGGTGAGGGAACAGAGAAAAGAGCTCATTTATGACCTGCACTTACGAAGGGGGTAGGCAGCAGTATATCAGGGAGTAAACGTTCTGAGAATAAAAACAGCTGGTGCTTGTTAAGGTAATTACACATGGGAAAGGATAATGTACTGGGAACTCCTCAGAAGAATCTGATTTGTGGTGAGGGGAGAGAGTTAAAAGCTCATTAAGGAACGACATGAAAATGCTGCGAAGGTAGCTGTTTATCAGTAAATATCTCCACTGAGATTAAGAAAAGCAGTAGCTTAATAAATTAAGTACTTCCTGGTATGGTTACTGTACTGGGAACTCCCCAAAAGAATCTGGCTTTTGGTGAGGGAACAGAGAAAAAAGCTAATTTAGGACCTGCACTTTCGAAGGGGGTAGGCAGCTGTATATCAGGGAGTATACCTTCTGAGAATAAAAACAGCTGGAGCTTGTTAAGGTAATTACACAGGGGAAAGGATAATGTACTGGGAACTCCTCAGAAAAATCTGATTTGTGGTGAGGGGAAAGAGATAAAAGCTCATTTAGGAACGACATGAACATGCTGCGTAGGTAGCTGTTTATCAGTAAATATCTCTACTGAGATTAAGAAAAGCAGTAGTTTAATAAGTTAAGTACTTCCTGGTATGGTTACTGTACTGGTAACTCCCGAAAAGAATCTGGATTGTGGTGAGGGAACAGAGAAAATAGCTCATTTATGACATGCACTTTTAAAGGGGGTAGACAGCTGTATATCAGGGAGTAAACCTTGTGAGAATATAAACAGCTGGAGCTTGTTAAGGTAATTACACAGGGGAAAGGATAATGTACTGGGAACTCCTCAGATGAATCTGATTTGTGGTGAGGGGAGAGAGATAAAAGCTCATTTAGGAACGACATGACCATGCTGGGTAGGTAGCTGTTTATCAGTAGATATCTCCACTGAGATTTAGAAAAGCAGTAGTTTAATAAACTAAGTACTTCCTGGTATGGATACTCTACTGGTAACTCCCCAAAAGAATCTGGATTGTGCTGAGATAACAGAGAAAAAAGCTCATTTAGGAACGACATGAACATGCTGCGTAGGTAGCTGTTTATCAGTAAATATCTCCACTGAGATTAAGAAAAGCAGTAGCTTAATAAATTAAGTACTTCCTGGTATGGTTACTGTACTGGTAACTCCCCAAAAGAATCTGGATTGTGGAGAGGGAACAGGTAAAAAAAGTCATTTAGGAACTGCACTTACGAAGGGGGTAGGCAGCTGTATATCGGGAAGTAAACCTTCTGAGAATAATAACAGCTGGAGCTTGTTAAGGTAATTACACAGGGGAAAGGATAATGTACTGGGAACTCCTCAGAAGAATCTGATTTGTGGTGAGGGGAGAGAGATAAAAGCTCATTTAGGAACTACATGAATATGCTGCATACGTAGCACTTTATCAGTAAAAATCTCCACTGAGATTAAGAAAAGCAGTAGTGTAATAAATTAAGTACTTCCTGGTATGGATACTGTACTGGTAACTCCCCAAAAGAATCTGGATTGTGGTGAGGGAACAGAGAAAAAAGCTCATTTAGGACATGCACTTTCGAACGTGTAGGCAGCTGTATATCAGGTAGTAAACCTTCTGAGAATAAAAAGAGCTGGAGCATGTTAAGGTAATTACACAGGGGAAAGGATAATGTACTGGGAACTCCACAGAAGAATCTGATTTGTCGTGAGGGGAGAGAGATAAAAGCTCATTTAGGAACGACATGAACATGCTGGGTAGGTAGCTGTTTATCAGTAGATATCTCCACTGAGATTAAGAAAAGCAGTAGCTTAATAAATTAAGTACTTCCTGGTATGGATACTGTACTGGTAACTCTCCAAAAGAATCTGGATTGTGGTGAGGGAACAGAGAAAAAAGCTCATTTAGGAACGACATGAAAATGCTGCGTAGGTAGCTGTTTATCAGTAAATATCTCAACTGAGATTAAGAAAAGCAGTAGCTTAATAAATTAAGTACTTCCTGGTATGGTTACTGTACTGGGAACTCCCCAAAAGAATCTGGATTGTGGTGAGGGAACAGAGAAAAAAGCTCATTTAGGACCTGCACTTACGAAGGGGGTAGGCAGCTGTATATCAGGGAGTAAACCTTCTGAGAATAAAAACAGCTGGAGCTTGTTAAGGTAATTACACAGTGGAAAGGATAATGTACTGGGAACTCCTCAGAAGAATCTGATTTTTGGTGAGGGGAGAGAGATAAAAGCTCATTTAGGAACGACATGAACATGCTGCGTAGGTAGCTGTTTATCAGGAAATATCTCCACTCACATTAAGAAAAGCAGTAGCTTAATAAATTAAGTACTTCCTGGTATGGTTACTGTACTGGTAACTCCCCAAAGGAATCTGGATTGTGGTGAGGGAACAGAGAAAAAAGCTCATTTAGGACCTGCACTTTCGAAGGGGGTAGGCAGCTGTATATCAGGGAGTAAAGCTTCTGAGAATAAAAACAGCTGGAGCTTGTTAAGGTAATTACACAGGGGAAAGGATAGTACTGGGAACTCCTCAGAAGAATCTGATTTGTGGTGAGGGGAGAGAGATAAAAGATCATTTAGGAACGACATGAACATGCTGCGTAGGTAGCTGTTTATCAGTAAATATCTCCACTGAGATTAAGAAAAGCAGTAGCTTAATGAATTAAGTACTTCCTGGTATGGTTACTGTACTGGTAACTCCCCAAAAGAATCTGGATTGTGGTTAGGGAACAGAGAATAAAGCTCATTTAATACCTGCACTTACGAAGGGTTTAGGAAGCTGTATATCAGGGAGTAAACCTGAGAATAAAACAGCTGGAGTTTGTTAAGGTAATTACACAGGGGAAAGGATAATGTACTGGGAACTCCTCAGAAGAATCTGATTTGTGGTGAGGGGAGAGAGATAAAAGCTCATTTAGGAACGACATGAACATGCTGCGTAGGTAGCTGTTTATCAGTAAATATCTCCACTGAGATTAAGAAAAGCAGTAGCTTAATAAATTAAGTACTTCCTGGTATGGTTACTGTACTGGTAACTCCCCAAAAGAATCTGGATGTGGTGAGGGAACAGAGAAAAAAGCTCACTTAGGACCTGCACTTACGAAGGGGGTAGGCAGTTGTATATCCGGGAGTAAACCTGAGAATAAAAACAGCTGGAGTTTGTTAAGGTAATTACAAAGGGGAAAGGATAATGTACTGGGAAATCCTCAGAAGAATCTGATTTGTGGTGAGGGGAGAGAGATAAAAGCTCATTTAGGAACGACATGAACATGCTGCTTAGGTAGCTGTTTATCAGGAAATATCTCCACTGAGATTAAGAAAAGCAGTAGCTTAATAAATTAAGTACTTCCTGGTATGGTTACTGTACTGGTAACTCCAAAAAGGATCTGGACTGTGGTGAGGGAACAGAGAAAAAAGCTCATTTAGGACCTGCACTTACGAAGGTGGTCGGCAGCTGTATATCAGGGAGTAAACCTTCTGAGAATAAAAACAGCTGGAGCTTGTTAAGGTAATTACACAGGGGAAAGGATAATGTACTGGGAACTCCTCAGAAAAATCTGATTTGTGGTGAGGGGAGAGAGATAAAAGCTCATTTGGGAACGACATGACCATGCTGGGTAGGTAGCTGTTTATCAGTAGATATCTCCACTGAGATTTAGAAAAGCAGTAGCTTAATAAATTAAGTACTTCCTGGTATGGATACTCTACTGGTAACTCCCCAAAAGAATCTGGATTGTGCTGAGGGAACAGAGAAAAAAGCTCATTTAGGAACGACATGAACATGCTGCGTAGGTAGCTGTTTATCAGTAAATATCTCCACTGAGATTAAGAAAAGCAGTAGCTTAATAAATTAAGTACTTCCTGGTATGGTTACTGTACTGGTAACTCCCCAAAAGAATCTGGATTGTGGAGAGGGAACAGGTAAAAAAACTCATTTTGGAACTGCACATACGAACGGGGTAGGCAGCTGTATATCGGGAAGTAAACCTTCTGAGAATAATAACAGCTGGAGCTTGTTAAGGTAATTACACAGGGGAAAGGATAATGTACTGGGAACTCCTCAGAAGAATCTGATTTGTGGTGAGGGGAGAGAGATAAAAGCTCATTTAAGAACTACATGAACATGCTGCATACGTAGCTGTTTATCAGTAAAAATCTCCACTGAGATTAAGAAAAGCAGTAGCGTAATAAATTAAGTACTTCCTGGTATGGATACTGTACTGGTAACTCCCCAAAAGAATCTGGATTGTGGTGAGGGAACAGAGAAAAAAGCTCATTTAGGACATGCACTAACGAACGTGTAGGCAGCTGTATATCAGGTAGTAAACCTTCTGAGAATAAAAACAGCTGGAGCCTGTTAAGGTAATTACACAGGGGAAAGGACAATGTACTGGGAACTCCACAGAAGAATCTGATTTGTCGTGAGGGGAGAGAGATAAAAGCTCATTTAGGAACGACATGAACATGCTGGGTAGGTAGCTGTTTATCAGTAGATATCTCCACTGAGATTAAGGAAAGCAGTAGCTTAATAAATTAAGTACTTCCTGGTATGGATACTGTACTGGTAACTCTCCAAAAGAATCTGGATTGTGGTGAGGGAACAGAGAAAAAAGCTCATTTAGGAACGACATGAAAATGCTGCGTAGGTAGCTGTTTATCAGTAAATATCTCCACTGAGATTAAGAAAAGCAGTAGCTTAATAAATTAGGTACTTCCTGGTATGGTTACTGTACTGGTAACTCCCCAAAAGAATCTGGATTGTAGTGAGGGAACAGAGAAAAAAGCTCATTTAGGACCTGCACTTACGAAGGGGTTAGGCAGCTGTATATCAGGGAGTAAACCTTCTGAGAATAAAAACAGCTGGAGCTTGTTAAGGTAATTACACAGGGGAAAGGATAATGTACTGGGAACTCCTCAGAAGAATCTGATTTGTGGTGAGGGGAGAGAGATAAAAGCTCATTTAGGAACGACATGAACATGCTGCGTAGGTAGCTGTTTATCAGTAAATATCTCCACTGAGATTAAGAAAAGCAGTAGCTTAATAAATTAAGTACTTCCTGCTATGGATACTGTACTGGTAATTCCCAAAAGAATCTGGATTGTGGTGAGGGAACAGAGAAAAAAGCTCATTTATGACCTGCACTTACGAAGGGGGTAGGCAGCTGTATATCAGGGAGTAAACCTTCGGAGAATAAAAACGGCTGGAGCTTGTTAAGGTAATTACACAGGGGAAAGGATAATGTACTGGGAAATCCTCAGAAGAATCTGATTTGTGGTGAGGGGAGAGAGATAAAAGCTCATTTAGGAACGACATGAACATGCTGCGTAGGTAGCTGTTTATCAGTAAATATCTCAACTGAGATTAAGAAAAGCAGTAGCTTAATAAATTAAGTACTTCCTGGTATGGTTACTGTACTGGGAACTCCCCAAAAGAATCTGGATTGTGGTGAGGGAACAGAGAAAAAAGCTCATTTAGGACCTGCACTTACGACGGGGGTAGGCAGCTGTATATCAGGGAGTAAACCTTCTGAGAATAAAAACAGCTGGAGCTTGTTAAGGTAATTACACAGTGGAAAGGATAATGTACTGGGAACTCCTCAGAAGAATCTGATTTTTGGTGAGGGGAGAGAGATAAAAGCTCATTTAGGAACGACATGAACATGCTGCGTAGGTAGCTGTTTATCAGGAAATATCTCCACTGAGATTAAGAAAAGCAGTAGCTTAATAAATTAAGTACTTCCTGGTATGGTTACTGTACTGGTAACTCCCCAAAGGAATCTGGATTGTGGTGAGGGAACAGAGAAAAAAGCTCATTTAGGACCTGCACTTTCGAAGGGGGTAGGCAGCTGTATATCAGGGAGTAAAGCTTCTGAGAATAAAAACAGCTGGAGCTTGTTAAGGTAATTACACAGGGGAAAGGATAGTACTGGGAACTCCTCAGAAGAATCTGATTTGTGGTGAGGGGAGAGAGATAAAAGATCATTTAGGAACGACATGAATATGCTGCGTAGGTAGCTGTTTATCAGCAAATATCTCCACTGAGATTAAGAAAAGCAGTAGCTTAATAAATTAAGTACTTCCTGGTATGATTACTGTACTGGTAACTCCCCAAAAGAATCTGGATTGCGGTGAGGGAACAGAGAAAAAAGCTCATTTAGGAACGACATGAACATGCTACGTAGGTAGCTGTTTGTCAGTAAATATCTCCACTGAGATTAAGAAAAGCAGTATCTTAATAAATTAAGTACTTCCTGGTATGGTTACTGTACTGGTAACTCCCCAAAAGAATCTGGATTGTGGTGAGGGAACAGAGAAACAATTACGAAGGGGGTAGGCAGCTGTATATCAGGGAGTAAACCTTCGGAGAATAAAAACAGCTGCAGCTTGTTAAGGTAATTACACAGGGGAAAGGATAATGTACTGGGAACTCCTCAGAAGAATCTGATTTGTGGTGAGGGGAGAGAGATAAAAGCTCATTTAGGAACGACATGAACATGCTGCGTAGGTAGCTGTTTATCAGTAAATATCTCCACGGAGATTAAGAAAAGCAGTATCTTAATAAATTAAGTACTTCCTGGTATGGTTACTGTACTGGTAACTCCCCAAAGGAATCTTGATTGTGGTGAGGGAACAGAGAAAAAAGCTCATTTAGGACCTGCACTTACGAAGGGGGTAGGCAGCTGTATATCAGGGAGTAAACCTTCTGAGAATAAAAACAGCTGGAGCTGGTTAAGGTAATTACACAGGGGAAAGGATAATGTACTGGGAACTCCTCAGAAGAATCTGATTTGTGGTGATGGGAGAGAGATAAAAGCTCATTTAGGAACGATATGAACATGCTGTGTAGGTAGCTGTTTATCAGTAAATATCTCCACTGAGATTAAGAAAATCAGTAGCTTAATAAATTAAGCACTTCCTGGTATGGTTACTGTACTGGTAACTCCCCAAAAGAATCTGGATTGTGCTGAGGGAACAGAGAAAAAAGCTCATTTAGGACCTGCACTTACGAAGGGGGTAGGCAGCTATATATCAGGGAGTAAACCTTCTGAGAATAAAAACAACTGGAAATTGTTAAGGTAATTACAGAGGGGAAAGGATAATGTACTGGGAACTCCTCAGAAGAATCTGATTTGTGGTGAGGGGAGAGAGATAAAAGCTCATTTAGGAACGACATGAACATGCTGCGTAGGTAGCTGTTTATCAGTAAATATCTCCACTGAGATTAAGAAAAGCAGTAGCCTACTAAATTAAGTACTTCCTGGAATGGTTACTGTACTGGTGACTCCCCAAAAGAATCTGGATTGTGGTGAGGGAACAGAGAAAAAGCTCTTTTAGGACCTGCACTTACGAAGGGGGTAGGCAGCTGTATATCAGAGAGTAAACCTTCTGAGAATAAAAACAGCTGGAGCTTGTTAAGGTAATTACACAGGGGAAAGGATAATGTACTGGGAACTCCTCAGAAGAATCTGATTTGTGGTGAGGGGAGAGAGATAAAATCTCATTTAGGAACGACATTAACATGCTGCGTAGGTAGCTGTTTATCAGTAAATATCTCCACTGAGATTAAGAAAAGCAGTAGCTTAATAAGTTAAGTACTTCCTGGTATGGTTACTGTACTGGTAATCCCGAAAAGTAGCTGGATTGTGGTGAGGGAACAGAGAAAGAACCTCATTTAGGACCTGCACTTACGAAGGGGGTAGGCAGCTGTATATCAGGGAGTAAACCTTCTGAGACTAAAAACAGGTGGAGCTTGTTAAGGTAATTACACAGGGGAAAGGATAATGTACTGGGAACTCCTCAGAAGAATCTGATTTGTGGTGAGGGGAGAGAGATAAAAGCTCATTTAGGAACGACATGATCATGCTGCATACGTAGCTGTTTATCAGTAAATATCTCCACTGAGATTAAGAAAAGCAGTAGCGTAATAAATTAAGTACTTCCTGGTATGGATACTGTACTGGTAACTCCCCAAAAGAATCTGGATTTTGGTGAGGTAACAGAGAAAAAAGCTCATTTAGTATATGCACTTACGAAGGGGGTAGGCAGCTGTATATCAGGGAGTAAACCTTCTGAGAATAAAAACAGCTGGAGCTTGTTAAGGTAATTACACAGGGGAAAGGATAATGTGCTGGGAACTCCTCAGAAGAATCTGATTTGTGGTGAGGCAGAGAGATAAAAGCTCATTTAGGAACGACATGAACATGCTGTGTAGGTAGCTGTTTATCAGTAAATATCTCCACTGAGATTAAGAAAAGCAGTAGCTTAATAAATTAAGTACTTCCTGGTATGGTTACTGTTCTGGTAACTCCCCAAAAGAATCTGGATTGTGGTTAGGGAACAGAGAAAAAAGCTCATTTAGGACGTGCACTTACGAAGGGTTTAGGCAGCTCTATATCAGGGAGTAAACCAGAGAATAAAAACATCTGGAGTTTGTTAAGGTAATTACACAGGGGAAAGGATATTGTACTGGGAACTCCTCAGAAGAATCTGATTTGTGGTGAGGGGAGAGAGATAAAAGCTCATTTAGGAACGACATGAATATGCTGCGTAGGTAGTTGTTTATCAGTAAATATCTCCACTAAGATTAAGAAAAGCAGTAGCTTAATAAATTAAGTACTTCCTGGTATGGTTAATGTACTGGTAACTCCCCAAAAGAATCTGGATTGTGGTGAGGGAACAGAGAAAAAAGCTCATTTAGGGCCTGCACTTACGAAGGGTTTAGGCAGCTCTATATCAGGGAGTAAACCAGAGAATAAAAACATCTGGAGTTTGTTAAGGTAATTACACAGGGGAAAGGATATTGTACTGGGAACTCCTCAGAAGAATCTGATTTGTGGTGAGGGGAGAGAGATAAAAGCTCATTTAGGAACAACATGAATATGCTGCGTAGGTAGCTGTTTATCAGTAAATATCTCCACTAAGATTAAGAAAAGCAGTAGCTTAATAAATTAAGTACTTCCTGGTATGGTTAATGTACTGGTAACTCCCCAAAAGAATCTGGATTGGGGTGAGGGAACAGAGAAAAAAGCTCATTTAGGACCTGGACTTACGAAGGGGGTAGGCAGCTGTATATCAGGGAGTAAACCTTCTGAGAATAAAAACAGCTGGAGCTTGTTAAAGTAAATACACAGGGGAAAGGATAATGTACTGGAAACTCCTCAGATGAATCTGATTTGTGGTGAGGGGAGAGAGATATAAGCTCATTTAGGAACGACATGAACATGCTGCGTAGGTAGCTGTTTATCAGTAAATATCTCCACTGAGATTAAGAAAAGCAGTAGCTTAATAAGTTAAGTACTTCCTGGTATGGTTACTGTACTGGTAACTCCCCAAAAGAATCTGGATTGTGGTGAGGGAACAGAGAAAAAACCTCATTTAGGACCTGCACTTACGAAGGTGGTAGGCAGCTGTATATCAGGGAGTAAACCTTCTGGGAATAAAAACAGCTGGAGCTTGTTAAGGTAATTACACAGGGGAAAGGATAATGTACTGGGAACTCCTCAGAAGAATCTGATTTGTGGTGAGGGAGGGAGATAAAAGCTCATTTAGGAACGACATGAACATGCTGCGTACATAGCTGTTTATCAGTAAATATCTCCACTGAGATTAAGAAAAGCAGTAGCTTAATAAATTATGTACTTCCTGGTATGGTTACTGTACTGGTAACTCCCCAAAAGAATCTGGATTGTGGTGAGGGAACAGAGAAAAAAGCTCATTTAGGCCCTGCACTTACGAAGGGGGTAGGCCGCAGTATATCAAGGAGTAAACCTTCTGATAATAAAAACAGCTGGAGCTTGTTAAGGTAATTACACAGGGGAAAGGATAATGTACTGGGAACTCCTCAGAAGAATCTGATTTGTGGTGAGGGGAGAGAGATAAAAGCTCATTTAGGAACGACATGAACATGCTGCGTAGGTAGCTGTTTATCAGTAAATATCTCCACTAATATTAAGAAAAGCAGTAGCTTAATAAATTAAGTAATTCCTGGTATGGTTACTGTACTGGTAACTCCCCAAAAGAATCTGGTTTGTGGTTAGGGAACAGAGAAAAAAGCTCATTTAGGACCTGCACTTACGAAGGGTTTAGGCAGCTGTATATCAGGGAGTAAACCTGAGAATAAAAACAGCTGGAGTTTGTTAAGGTAATTACACAGGGGAAAGGACAATGTACTGGGAACTCCTCAGAAGAATCTGATTTGTGGTGAGGGGAGAGAGATAAAAGCTCATTTAGGAACGACATGAACATGCTGCGTAGGTAGCTGTTTATCAGTAAATATCTCCACTGGCATTAAGAAAAGCAGTCGCTTAATAAATTTAGTACTTCCTGGTATGGTTACTGTACTGGTAACTCAAGAAAAGAATCTGGATTGTGGTGAGGGAACAGAGAAAAAAGCTCATTTAGGACCTGCACTTACGAAGGGGGTAGGCAGCTGTATATCAGGGAGTAAACCTTCTGAGAATAAAAACAGCTGGAGCTTGTTAAGGTAATTACACAGGGGAAAGGATAATGTACTGGGAACTCCTCAGAAGAATCTGATTTGTGGTGAGGGGAGAGAGATAAAAGCTCATTTAGGAACGACATGAACATGCTGCGTAGGTAGCTGTTTATCAGTAAATATCTCCACTGACATTAAGAAAAGTAGTAGCTTAATAAACTAAGTACTTCCTGGTATGGTTACTGTACTGGTAACTTCCCAAAAGAATCTGGAATGTGGTGAGTGAACAGATAAAAAAGATCATTTAGGACCTGCACTTACGAAGGGGGTAGGCAGCTGTATATCAGGGAGTAAACCTTCTGAGAATAAAAACAGCTGGAGCTTGTTAAGGTAATTACACAGGGGAAAGGATAATGTACTGGGAAATCCTCAGAAGAATCAGATTTGTGGTGAGGGGAGAGAGATAAAAGCTCATTTAGGAACGACATGAACATGCTGCGTAGGTAGCTGTTTATCAGTAAATATCTCCACTGAGATTAAGAAAAGCAGTAGCTTAATAAATTAAGTAATTCTTGGTATGGTTACTGTACTGGTAACTCCCCAAAAGAATCTGGATGTGGTGAGGGAACAGAGAAAAAAGCTCATTTAGGACCTGCACTTACGAAGGGGGTAGGCAGTTGTATATCCGGGAGTAAACCTGAGAGTAAAAACAGCGGGAGTTTGTTAAGGTAATTACACAGGGGAAAGGATAATGTACTGGGAACTCCTCAGAAGTATCTGATTTGTGGTGAGGGGAGAGAGATAAAAGCTCATATAGGAACGAAATGAACATGCTGCTTAGGTAGCTGTTTATCAGTAAATATCTCCACTGAGATTAAGAAAAGCAGTAGCGTAATAAATTAAGTCCTTCCTGGTATGGATACTGTACTGGTAACTCCCCAAAAGAATCTGGATTTTGGTGAGGTAACAGAGAAAAAAGCTCATTTAGTATATGCACTTACGAAGGGGGTAGGCAGCTGTATATCAGGGAGTAAACCTTCTAAGAATAAAAACAGCTGGAGCTTCTTAAGGTAATTACACAGGGGAAAGGATAATGTACTGGGAACTCCTCAGAAGAATCTGATTTGTGGTGAGGGGAGAGAGATAAAAGCTCATTTAGGAACGACATGAATATGCTGCGTAGGTAGCTGTTTATCAGTAAATATCTCCACTGACATTAAGAAAAGTAGTAGCTTAATAAACTAAGAACTTCCTGGTATGGTTACTGTACTGGTAACTCCCCAAAAGAATCTGGAATGTGGTGAGTGAACAGATAAAAAAGATCATTTAGGACCTGCACTTACGAAGGGGGTAGGCAGCTGTATATCAGGGAGTAAACCTTCTGAGAATAAAAACAGCTGGAGCTTGTTAAGGTAATTACACAGGGGAAAGGATAATGTACTGGGAACTCCTCAGAAGAATCTGATTTGTGGTGAGGGGAGAGAGATAAAAGCTCATTTAGGAACGACATGATCATGCTGCATACGTAGCTGTTTATCAGTAAATATCTCCACTGAGATTAAGAAAAGCAGTAGCGTAATAAATTAAGTACTTCCTGGTATGGATACTGTACTGGTAACTCCCCAAAAGAATCTGGATTTTGGTGAGGTAACAGAGAAAAAAGCTCATTTAGTATATGCACTTACGAAGGGGGTAGGCAGCTGTATATCAGGGAGTAAACCTCTGAGAATAAAAACAGCTGGAGCTTGTTAAGGTAATTACACAGGGGAAAGGATAATGTGCTGGGAACTCCTCAGAAGAATCTGATTTGTGGTGAGGCAGAGAGATAAAAGCTCATTTAGGAACGACATGAACATGCTGTGTAGGTAGCTGTTTATCAGTAAATATCTCCACTGAGATTAAGAAAAGCAGTAGCTTAATAAATTAAGTACTTCCTGGTATGGTTACTGTACTGGTAACTCCCCAAAAGAATCTGGATTGTGGTTAGGGAACAGAGAAAAAAGCTCATTTAGGACGTGCACTTACGAAGGGTTTAGGCAGCTCTATATCAGGGAGTAAACCAGAGAATAAAAACATCTGGAGTTTGTTAAGGTAATTACACAGGGGAAAGGATATTGTACTGGGAACTCCTCAGAAGAATCTGATTTGTGGTGAGGGGAGAGAGATAAAAGCTCATTTAGGAATGACATGAATATGCTGCGTAGGTAGTTGTTTATCAGTAAATATCTCCACTAAGATTAAGAAAAGCAGTAGCTTAATAAATTAAGTACTTCCTGGTATGGTTAATGTACTGGTAACTCCCCAAAAGAATCTGGATTGTGGTGAGGGAACAGAGAAAAAAGCTCATTTAGGGCCTGCACTTACGAAGGGTTTAGGCAGCTCTATATCAGGGAGTAAACCAGAGAATAAAAACATCTGGAGTTTGTTAAGGTAATTACACAGGGGAAAGGATATTGTACTGGGAACTCCTCAGAAGAATCTGATTTGTGGTGAGGGGAGAGAGATAAAAGCTCATTTAGGAACAACATGAATATGCTGCGTAGGTAGCTGTTTATCAGTAAATATCTCCACTAAGATTAAGAAAAGCAGTAGCTTAATAAATTAAGTACTTCCTGGTATGGTTAATGTACTGGTAACTCCCCAAAAGAATCTGGATTGGGGTGAGGGAACAGAGAAAAAAGCTCATTTAGGACCTGGACTTACGAAGGGGGTAGGCAGCTGTATATCAGGGAGTAAACCTTCTGAGAATAAAAACAGCTGGAGCTTGTTAAAGTAAATACACAGGGGAAAGGATAATGTACTGGAAACTCCTCAGATGAATCTGATTTGTGGTGAGGGGAGAGAGATATAAGCTCATTTAGGAACGACATGAACATGCTGCGTAGGTAGCTGTTTATCAGTAAATATCTCCACTGAGATTAAGAAAAGCAGTAGCTTAATAAGTTAAGTACTTCCTGGTATGGTTACTGTACTGGTAACTCCCCAAAAGAATCTGGATTGTGGTGAGGGAACAGAGAAAAAACCTCATTTAGGACCTGCACTTACGAAGGTGGTAGGCAGCTGTATATCAGGGAGTAAAACTTCTGGGAATAAAAACAGCTGGAGCTTGTTAAGGTAATTACACAGGGGAAAGGATAATGTACTGGGAACTCCTCAGAAGAATCTGATTTGTGGTGAGGGAGAGAGATAAAAGCTCATTTAGGAACGACATGAACATGCTGCGTACATAGCTGTTTATCAGTAAATATCTCCACTGAGATTAAGAAAAGCAGTAGCTTAATAAATTAAGTCCTTCCTGGTATGGATACTGTACTGGTAACTCCCCAAAAGAATCTGGATTTTGGTGAGGTAACAGAGAAAAAAGCTCATTTAGTATATGCACTTACGAAGGGGGTAGGCAGCTGTATATCAGGGAGTAAACCTTCTAAGAATAAAAACAGCTGGAGCTTCTTAAGGTAATTACACAGGGGAAAGGATAATGTACTGGGAACTCCTCAGAAGAATCTGATTTGTGGTGAGGGGAGAGAGATAAAAGCTCATTTAGGAACGACATGAATATGCTGCGTAGGTAGCTGTTTATCAGTAAATATCTCCACTGACATTAAGAAAAGTAGTAGCTTAATAAACTAAGAACTTCCTGGTATGGTTACTGTACTGGTAACTCCCCAAAAGAATCTGGAATGTGGTGAGTGAACAGATAAAAAAGATCATTTAGGACCTGCACTTACGAAGGGGGTAGGCAGCTGTATATCAGGGAGTAAACCTTCTGAGAATAAAAACAGCTGGAGCTTGTTAAGGTAATTACACAGGGGAAAGGATAATGTACTGGGAACTCCTCAGAAGAATCTGATTTGTGGTGAGGGGAGAGAGATAAAAGCTCATTTAGGAACGACATGATCATGCTGCATACGTAGCTGTTTATCAGTAAATATCTCCACTGAGATTAAGAAAAGCAGTAGCGTAATAAATTAAGTACTTCCTGGTATGGATACTGTACTGGTAACTCCCCAAAAGAATCTGGATTTTGGTGAGGTAACAGAGAAAAAAGCTCATTTAGTATATGCACTTACGAAGGGGGTAGGCAGCTGTATATCAGGGAGTAAACCTCTGAGAATAAAAACAGCTGGAGCTTGTTAAGGTAATTACACAGGGGAAAGGATAATGTGCTGGGAACTCCTCAGAAGAATCTGATTTGTGGTGAGGCAGAGAGATAAAAGCTCATTTAGGAACGACATGAACATGCTGTGTAGGTAGCTGTTTATCAGTAAATATCTCCACTGAGATTAAGAAAAGCAGTAGCTTAATAAATTAAGTACTTCCTGGTATGGTTACTGTACTGGTAACTCCCCAAAAGAATCTGGATTGTGGTTAGGGAACAGAGAAAAAAGCTCATTTAGGACGTGCACTTACGAAGGGTTTAGGCAGCTCTATATCAGGGAGTAAACCAGAGAATAAAAACATCTGGAGTTTGTTAAGGTAATTACACAGGGGAAAGGATATTGTACTGGGAACTCCTCAGAAGAATCTGATTTGTGGTGAGGGGAGAGAGATAAAAGCTCATTTAGGAATGACATGAATATGCTGCGTAGGTAGTTGTTTATCAGTAAATATCTCCACTAAGATTAAGAAAAGCAGTAGCTTAATAAATTAAGTACTTCCTGGTATGGTTAATGTACTGGTAACTCCCCAAAAGAATCTGGATTGTGGTGAGGGAACAGAGAAAAAAGCTCATTTAGGGCCTGCACTTACGAAGGGTTTAGGCAGCTCTATATCAGGGAGTAAACCAGAGAATAAAAACATCTGGAGTTTGTTAAGGTAATTACACAGGGGAAAGGATATTGTACTGGGAACTCCTCAGAAGAATCTGATTTGTGGTGAGGGGAGAGAGATAAAAGCTCATTTAGGAACAACATGAATATGCTGCGTAGGTAGCTGTTTATCAGTAAATATCTCCACTAAGATTAAGAAAAGCAGTAGCTTAATAAATTAAGTACTTCCTGGTATGGTTAATGTACTGGTAACTCCCCAAAAGAATCTGGATTGGGGTGAGGGAACAGAGAAAAAAGCTCATTTAGGACCTGGACTTACGAAGGGGGTAGGCAGCTGTATATCAGGGAGTAAACCTTCTGAGAATAAAAACAGCTGGAGCTTGTTAAAGTAAATACACAGGGGAAAGGATAATGTACTGGAAACTCCTCAGATGAATCTGATTTGTGGTGAGGGGAGAGAGATATAAGCTCATTTAGGAACGACATGAACATGCTGCGTAGGTAGCTGTTTATCAGTAAATATCTCCACTAATATTAAGAAAAGCAGTAGCTTAATAAATTAAGTAATTCCTGGTATGGTTACTGTACTGGTAACTCCCCAAAAGAATCTGGTTTGTGGTTAGGGAACAGAGAAAAAAGCTCATTTAGGACCTGCACTTACGAAGGGTTTAGGCAGCTGTATATCAGGGAGTAAACCTGAGAATAAAAACAGCTGGAGTTTGTTAAGGTAATTACACAGGGGAAAGGACAATGTACTGGGAACTCCTCAGAAGAATCTGATTTGTGGTGAGGGGGAGAGAGATAAAAGCTCATTTAGGAACGACATGAACATGCTGCGTAGGTAGCTGTTTATCAGTAAATATCTCCACTGGCATTAAGAAAAGCAGTCGCTTAATAAATTTAGTACTTCCTGGTATGGTTACTGTACTGGTAACTCAAGAAAAGAATCTGGATTGTGGTGAGGGAACAGAGAAAAAAGCTCATTTAGGACCTGCACTTACGAAGGGGGTAGGCAGCTGTATATCAGGGAGTAAACCTTCTGAGAATAAAAACAGCTGGAGCTTGTTAAGGTAATTACACAGGGGAAAGGATAATGTACTGGGAACTCCTCAGAAGAATCTGATTTGTGGTGAGGGGAGAGAGATAAAAGCTCATTTAGGAACGACATGAACATGCTGCGTAGGTAGCTGTTTATCAGTAAATATCTCCACTGACATTAAGAAAAGTAGTAGCTTAATAAACTAAGTACTTCCTGGTTTGGTTACTGTACTGGTAACTCCCCAAAAGAATCTGGAATGTGGTGAGTGAACAGATAAAAAAGATCATTTAGGACCTGCACTTACGAAGGGGGTAGGCAGCTGTATATCAGGGAGTAAACCTTCTGAGAATAAAAACAGCTGGAGCTTGTTAAGGTAATTACACAGGGGAAAGGATAATGTACTGGGAAATCCTCAGAAGAATCAGATTTGTGGTGAGGGGAGAGAGATAAAAGCTCATTTAGGAACGACATGAACATGCTGCGTAGGTAGCTGTTTATCAGTAAATATCTCCACTAAGATTAAGAAAAGCAGTAGCTTAATAAATTAAGTAATTCTTGGTATGGTTACTGTACTGGTAACTCCCCAAACGAATCTGGATGTGGTGAGGGAACAGAGAAAAAAGCTCATTTAGGACCTGCACTTACGAAGGGGGTAGGCAGTTGTATATCCGGGAGTAAACCTGAGAATAAAAACAGCGGGAGTTTGTTAAGGTAATTACACACGGGAAAGGATAATGTACTGGGAACTCCTCAGAAGTATCTGATTTGTGGTGAGGGGAGAGAGATAAAAGCTCATATAGGAACGAAATGAACATGCTGCTTAGGTAGCTGTTTATCAGTAAATATCTCCACTGAGATTAAGAAAAGCAGTAGCGTAATAAATTAAGTACTTCCTGGTATGGATACTGTACTGGTAACTCCCCAAAAGAATCTGGATTTTGGTGAGGTAACAGAGAAAAAAGCTCATTTAGTATATGCACTTACGAAGGGGGTAGGCAGCTGTATATCAGGGAGTAAACCTTCTAAGAATAAAAACAGCTGGAGCTTCTTAAGGTAATTACACAGGGGAAAGGATAATGTACTGGGAACTCCTCAGAAGAATCTGATTTGTGGTGAGGGGAGAGAGATAAAAGCTCATTTAGGAACGACATGAATATGCTGCGTAGGTAGCTGTTTATCAGTAAATATCTCCACTGACATTAAGAAAAGTAGTAGCTTAATAAACTAAGTACTTCCTGGTATGGTTACTGTACTGGTAACTCCCCAAAAGAATCTGGAATGTGGTGAGTGAACAGATAAAAAAGATCATTTAGGACCTGCACTTACGAAGGGGGTAGGCAGCTGTATATCAGGGAGTAAACCTTCTGAGAATAAAAACAGCTGGAGCTTGTTAAGGTAATTACACAGGGGAAAGGATAATGTACTGGGAAATCCTCAGAAGAATCTGATTTGTGGTGAGGGGAGAGAGATAAAAGCTCATTTAGGAACGACATGAACATGCTGCGTAGGTAGCTGTTTATCAGTAAATATCTCCACTAAGATTAACAAAAGCAGTAGCTTAATAAATTAAGTAATTCTTGGTATGGTTACTGTACTGGTAACTCCCCAAAAGAATCTGGATGTGGTGAGGGAACAGAGAAAAAAGCTCATTTAGGACCTGCACTTACGAAGGGGGTAGGCAGTTGTACATACGGGAGTAAACCTGAGAATAAAAACATCGGGAGTTTGTTAAGGTAATTACACAGGGGAAAGGATATTGTACTGGGAACTCCTCAGAAGTGTCTGATTTGTGGTGAGGGGAGAGAGATAAAAGCTCATATAGGAACGACATGAACATGCTGCTTAGGTAGCTGTTTATCAGTAAATATCTCCACTGAGATTAAGAAAAGCAGTAGCTTAATAAATTAAGTACTTCCTGGTATGGTTACTGTACTGGTAACTCCCCAAAAGAATCTGGATTGTGGTGAGGGAACAGGGAAAAAAGCTCATTTAGGACCTGCACTTACGAAGGGGGTAGGCAGCTGTATATCAGGGAGTAAACCTTCTGAGAATAAAAACAGGTGGAGCTTGTTAAGGTAATTACACAGGGGAAAGGATAATGTACTGGGAACTCCTCAGAAGAATCTGATTTGTGGTGAGGGGGAGAGAGATAAAAGCTCATTTAGGAACGACATGATCATGCTGCATACGTAGCTGTTTATCAGTAAATATCTCCACTGAGATTAAGAAAAGCAGTAGCGTAATAAATTAAGTACTTCCTGGTATGGATACTGTACTGGTAACTCCCCAAAAGAATCTGGATTTTGGTGAGGTAACAGACAAAAAAGCTCATTTAGTATATGCACTTACGAAGGGGGTAGGCAGCTGTATATCAGGGAGTAAACCTTCTGAGAATAAAAACAGCTGGAGCTTGTTAAGGTAATTACACAGGGGAAAGGTTAATGTACTGGGAACTCCTCAGAATAATCTGATTTGTGGTGAGAGGAGAGAGATAAAAGCTCATTTAGGAAGGACATGAACATGCTGCGTAGGTAGCTGTATATCAGTAAATATCTCCACTGAGATTAAGAAAAGCAGTAGCGTAATAAATTAAGTACTTCCTGGTATGGTTACTGTACTGGTAACTCCCCAAAAGAATCTGGATTGTGGTGAGGGAACAGAGAAAAAAGCTCATTTAGGACGTGCACTTACGAAGGGGGTAGGCAGCTGTATATCAGAGAGTAACCCTTCTGAGAATAAAAACAGATGGAGCTTGTTAAGGTAATTACACAGGGGAAAGGATAATGTACTGGGAACTCCTCAGAAGAATCTGATTTGTGGTGAGGGGAGAGAGATAAAAGCTCATTTAGGAACGACATGAACATGCTGCATACGTAGATGTTTATCAGTAAATATCTCCACTGAGATTAAGAAAAGCAGTAGCGTAATAAATTAAGTACTTGCTGTATGGATACTGTACTGGTAACTCCCAAAAGAATCTGGATTGTGGTGAGGGAACAGAGAAAAAAGCTCATTTAGGAACGACATGAACATTCTGCGTAGGTAGCTGTTCATCAGGAAATATCTCCACTGAAATTAAGAAAAGCAGTAGCTTAATAAATTAAGTACTTCTAGGTATGGTTACTGTACTGGTAACTCCCCAAAAGAATCTGGATTGTGGTGAGGGAACAGAGAAAAAAGCTCATTTAGGACCTGCACTTACGAAGGGGGAAGGCAGTTGTACATCAGGGAGTAAACCATCTGAAAATAAAAACAGCTGGAGGTTGTTAAGGTAATTACACAGGGGAAAGGATAATGTACTGGGAACTCCTCAGAAGAATCTTATTTGTGGTGAGGGGAGAGAGATAAAAGCTCATTTAGGAACGACATGAACATGCTGCGTAGGTAGCTGTGTATCAGTAAATATCTCCACTGAGATTAAGAAAAGCAGTAGCTTAATAAATTAAGTACTTCCTGGTATGGTTACTGTACTGGTAACTCCCCAAAAGAATCTGGATTGTGGTGAGGGAACAGAGAAAAAAGCTCATTTAGGACCTGCACTTACGAAGGGGGTAGGCAGCTGTATATCAGGGAGTAAACCTTCAGAGAATAAAAACAGCTGGAGCTTGTTACGGTAATTACACAGGGGAAAGGATAATGTACTGGGAACTCCTCAGAAGAATCTGATTTGTGGTGAGGGGAGAGAGATTAAAGCTCATTTAGGAACGACATGATCATGATGCATACGTATCTGTTTATCAGTAAATATCTCCACTGAGATTAAGAAAAGTAGTAGCGTAATAAATTAAGGACTTCCTTGTATGGATACTGTACTGGTAACTCCCCAAAAGAATCTGGATTGTGGTGAGGGAACAGAGAAAAAAGCTCATTTAGAACGTGCACTTACAAAGGGGGGTAGGCAGCAGTATATCAGGGAGTAAACCTTCTGAGAATAAAAACAGCTGGAGCTTGTTAAGGTAATTACACAGGGGAAAGGATAATGTACTGGGAACTCCTCAGAAGAATCTGATTGGTGGTGAGGGGAGAGAGATAAAAGCTCATTTAGGAACGACATGAACATGCTGCATACGTAGCTGTTTATCAGTAAATATCTCCACTGAGATTAAGAAAAGCAGTAGCGTAATAAATTAAGTACTTCCTGGTATGGATACTCTACTGGTAACTCCCCAAAAGAATCTGGATTGTGGTGAGGTAACAGAGAAAAAAGCTCATTTAGTATATGAACTTACGAAGGGGGTAGGCAGCTGTATATCAGGGAGTAAACCTTCTGAGAATAAAAACAGCTGGAGCTTGTTAAGGTAATTACACAGGGGAAAGGATAATGTACTGGGAACTCCTCAGAAGAATCTGATTTGTGGTGAGGGGGAGAGAGATAAAAGCTCATATAGGAACGACATGAACATGCTGCATACGTAGCTGTTTATCAGTAAATACCTCCACTGAGATTAAGAAAAGCAGTAGCATAATAAATTAAGTACTTCCTCGTATGGATAGTGTACTGTTAACTCCCCAAAAGAATCTGG
>NW_025956905.1:0-54809 GCF_023159225.1 Perognathus longimembris pacificus
CTGATTTGTGGTGAGGGGAGAGAGATAAAAGCTCATTTGTTAACGACATGAACATGCTGCGTAGGTAGCTGTTTATCAGTAAATATCTCCACTGAGATTAAGAAAAGCAGTAGCTTAATAAATTAAGTACTTCCTGGTATGGTTACTGTACTGGTAACTCCCCAAAAGAATCTGGATTGTGGTGAGGGAATAGAGAAAAAAGCTCATTTAGGACCTGCACTTTCGAAGGGGGTAGGCAGCTGTATATCAGGGAGTAAACCTTCTGAGAATAAAAACAGCTGGAGCTTGTTAAGGTAATTACACAGGGGAAAGGATAATGTACTGGGAACTCCTCAGAAGAATCTGATTTTTGGTGAGGGGAGAGAGATAAAAGCTCATTTAGGAACGACATGAAAATGCTGCTTACGTAGCTGTTTATCAGTAAATATCTCCACTGAGATTAAGAAAAGCAGTAGCTTAATAAATTAAGTACTTCCTGGTATGGTTACTATACTGGTCACTCCAAAAAAGAATCTGGATTGTGGTGAGGGAACAGAGAAAAAAGCTCATTTAGGACCTACACTTACGAAGGGGGTTGGCAGCTGTATATCAGGGAGTAAACCTTCTGAGAATAAAAACAGCTGGAGCTTGTTAAGGTAATTACACAGGGGAAAGGATAATGTACTGGGAACTCCACAGAAGAATCTGAATTGTGTTGAGGGGAGAGAGATAAAGCTCATTTAGGAACGACATGAACATGCTGGGTAGGTAGCTGTTTATCAGTAAATATCTCACTGAGATTAAGAAAAGCAGTAGCTTAATAAATTAAGTACTTCCTGGTATGGTTACTGTACTGGTAACTCCCCAAAAGAATCTGGATTGTGGTGAGTGAACAGAGAAAAAAGCTCATTTAGGACCTGAACTTACGAAGGGGGTAGGCAGCTGTATATCAGGGAGTAAACCTTCTGAGAATAAAAACAGCTGGAGCTTGTTAAGGTAATTACACAGGGGAAAGGATAATGTACTGGGAATTCCTCAGAAGAATCTGATTTGTGGTGAGGGGAGAGAGATAAAACCTCACTTAAGAACGACATGAACATGCTGCGTAGGTAGCTGTTTATCAGTAAATATCTCCACTGAGATTAAGAAAAGCAGTATCTTAATAAATTAAGTACTTCCTGGTATGGTTACTGTACTGGTCACTCCCCAAACAAACTGGAATGTGGTGAGGCAACAGAGAAAAAAAGCTCATTTAGGACCTGCACTTACGAAGGGGGTATGCAGCTGTATATCAGGGAGTAAACCTTCTGAGAATAAAAACAGCTGGAGCTGGTTAAGGTAATTACACAGGGGAAAGGATAATGTACTGGGAACAATTCAGAAGAATCTGATTTGTGGTGACGCGAGAGAGATAAAAGCTCATTTAGGAAAGACAGGAACAAGCTGCGTAGGTAGCTGTTTATCAGTAAATATCTCCACTGAGATTAAGAAAAGAAGTAGCTTAATAAGTTAAGTACTTCCTGGTATGGTTACTGTACTGGTAACTCCCAAAGAATCTGAAATGTGGTGAGAGAATAGAGAAAAAAGCTCATTTAGGACCTGCACTTTCGAAGGGGCAGGCAGCTGTATATCAGGGAGTAAACCTTCTGAGAATAAAAACAGCTGGAGCTTGTTAAGGTAATTACACAGGGGAAAGGATAATGTACTGGGAACTCCTCAGAAGAATCTGATTTGTGGTGAGGGGAGAGTGATAAAAGCTCATTTAGGAACGACATGAACATGCTGCTCACGTAGCTGTTTATCAGTAAATATCTCCACTGAGATTAAGAAAAGCAGTACCTTAATAAATTAAGTACTTCCTGGTATGGTTACTTTACTGGTAACTCCCCAATAGAATCTGGATTGTGGTGAGGGAAGAGAGAAAAAAGCTCATTTATGACCTGCACTTTCGAAGGGGGCAGGCAGCTGTATATGAGGGAGTAAACCTTCTGAGAATAAAAACAGCTGGAGCTTGTTAAGATAATTACACAGGGGAAAGGATAATGTACTGGGAACTCCTCAGAAGAATCTGATTTGTGGTGAGGGGAGAGAGATAAAAGCTCATTTAGGAACGACATGAACATCCTGCGTAGGTAGCTGTTTATCAGTAAATATCTCCACTGAGATTAAGAAAAGCAGTAGCTTAATAAATCAAGTACTTCCTGGTATGGTTACTGTACTGGTGACTCCCCAAAAGAATCTGGATTGTGGTGAGGGAACAGATTAAAAAGCTCATTTAGGACCTGCACTTTCGAAGGGGGTAGGCAGCTGTATATCAGGGAGTAAACCTTCTGAGAATAAAAACAGCTGGAGTTTGTTAAGGTAATTACACAGAGGAAAGCATAAAGTACTGGGAACTCCTCAGAAGAATCTGATTTGTGGTGAGGGGAGAGAGATAAAAGCTCATTTAGGAACGACATGAACATGCTGCGTACGTAGCTGTTTATCAGTAAATATCTCCACTGAGATTAAGAAAAGCAGTAGCTTAATAAATTAAGAACTTCCTGGTATTGTTTCTGTACTGGTAACTCCCCAAAAGAATCTGGATTGTGGTGAGGGAACAGAGAAAAAAGCTCATTTAGGACCTGCACTTACGAATGGGGTAGGCAGCTGTATATCAGGGAGTAAACCTTCTGCGAATAAAAACACCTGGAGCTTGTTAAGGTAATTACACAGGGGAAAGGATAATGTACTGGGAACAATTCAGAAGAATCTGATTTGTGGTGAGGGGAGAGAGATAAAAGCTCATTTAGGAACGACATGAAAATGCTGCGTAGGTAGCTGTTTATCAGTAAATATCTCCACTGAGATTAAGAAAAGCAGTAGCTTAATAAATTAAGTACTTCCTGGTATGGTTACTCTACTGGTAACTCCCCAAAGAATCTGGATTGTGGTGATTGAACAGAGAAAAAATCTCATTTAGGACCTGCACTTTCGAAGGGGGTAGGCAGCTGTATATCAGGGAGTAAACCTTCTGAGAATAAAAACAGCTGGAGCTTGTGAAGGTAATTACACAGGGGAAAGGATAATGTACTGGGAACTCCTCAGAAGAATCTGATTTGTGGTGAGTGGAGAGAGATAAAAGCTCATTTAGGAACGACATGAACATGCTGCGTAGGTAGCTGTTTATCAGTAAATATCTCCACTGAGATTAAGAAAAGCAGTAGCTTAATAAATTAAGTACTTCCTGGTATTGTTATTGTACTGGTAACTCCCCAAAAGAATCTCTATTGTGGTGAGGGAACAGAGAAAAAAGCTCATTTAGGACCTGCACTTACGAAGGGGGTAGGCAGCTGTATATCAGGGAGTAAACCTTCTGAGAATAAAAACAGCTGGAGCTTGTTAAGGTAATTACACAGGGGAAAGGATAATGTACTGGGAACATTTCAGAAGAATCTGATTTGTGGTGAGGGGAGAGAGATAAAAGCTCATTTGTTAACGACATGAACATGCTGCGTAGGTAGCTGTTTATCAGTAAATATCTCCACTGAGATTAAGAAAAGCAGTAGCTTAATAAATTAAGTACTTCCTGGTATGGTTACTGTACTGGTAACTCCCCAAAAGAATCTGGATTGTGGTGAGGGAATAGAGAAAAAAGCTCATTTAGGACCTGCACTTTCGAAGGGGGTAGGCAGCTGTATATCAGGGAGTAAACCTTCTGAGAATAAAAACAGCTGGAGCTTGTTAAGGTAATTACACAGGGGAAAGGATAATGTACTGGGAACTCCTCAGAAGAATCTGATTTTTGGTGAGGGGAGAGAGATAAAAGCTCATTTAGGAACGACATGAAAATGCTGCTTACGTAGCTGTTTATCAGTAAATATCGCCACTGAGATTAAGAAAAGCAGTAGCTTAATAAATTAAGTACTTCCTGGTATGGTTACTATACTGGTCACTCCAAAAAAGAATCTGGATTGTGGTGAGGGAACAGAGAAAAAAGCTCATTTAGGACCTGCACTTACGAAGGGGGTAGGCAGCTGTATATCAGGGAGTAAACCTTCTGAGAATAACAACATCTGGAGCTTGTTAAGGTAATTACACAGGGGAAAGGATAATATACTGGGAAATCCTCAGAAGAATCTGATTTGTGGTGAGGGGAGAGAGATAAAAGCTCATTTAAGAACGACATGACCATGCTGCGTAGGTAGCTGTTTATCAGTAAATATCTCCACTGAGATTAAGAAAAGCAGTAGCTTAATAAATTAAGTACTTCCTGGTATGGTTACTGTACTGGTAACTCCCCAAAAGAATCTGGATTGTGGTGGGGGAACAGAGAAAAAACTCATCTAGGACCTGCACTTACGAAGGTGGTAGGCAGCTGTATATCAGGGAGTAAACCTTCTGAGAATAAAAACAGCTGGAGCTTGTTAAGGTAATTACACAGGGGAAAGGATAATGTACTGGGAACTCCTCAGAAGAATCTGATTTTTGGTGAGGGGAGAGAGATAAAAGCTCATTTAGGACCTGCACTTACGAAGGGGGTAGGCAGCTGTATATCAGGGAGTAAATCTTCTGAGAATAAAAACAGCTGGAGCTTGTTAAGGTAATTACACAGGGGAAAGGAAAATGTACTGGGAACAATTCAGAAGAATCAGATTTGTGGTGAGGGGAGAGAGATAAAAGCTCATTTAGGAACGACATGAACATGCTGCGTAGGTAGTTGTTTATCAGTAAATATCTCCACTGAGATTAAGAAAATCAGTAGCTTAATAAATTAAGTACTTCCTGGTATGGTTACTGTACTGGTAACTCCCCAAAAGTATCTGGATTGTGGTGAGGGAACAGAGAAAAAAGCTCATTTAGGACCTGCACTTACGAAGTGGTTAGGCATCTGTATATCAGGGAGTAAACCTTCTGAGAATAAAAACAGCTGGAGCTTGTTAAGGTAATTACACAGGGGAAAGGATAATGTACTGGGAACTCCTCAGAAGAATCTGATTTGTGGTGAGGGGAGAGAGATAAAAACTCATTTTGGAAAGACATGAACATGCTGCTTAGGTAGCTGTTTATCAGTAAATAGCTCCACTGAGATTAAGAAAAGTAGTAGCTTAATAAATTAAGTACTTCATGGTATGTATACTGTTCCGGTCACTCCACAAAAGAATCTGGATTGTGGTGAGGGAACAGAGAAAAAAGCTCATTTAGGACCTACACTTACGAAGGGGGTGGGCAGCTGTGTATCAGGGAGTAAACCTTCTGAGAATAAAAACAGCTGGAGCTTGTTAAGGTAATTACACAGGGGAAAGGATAATGTACTGGGAACTCCTCAGAAGAATCTGATTTGTGGTGAGGGGAGAGAGATAAAAGATCATTTAGGAACGACATGAACATGCTGCGTAGGTAGCTGTTTATCAGTAATTATCTCCACTGAGATTAAGAAAAGCAGTAGCTTAACAAATTAAGTACTTCCTGGTATGGTTACTGTACTGGTAACTCCCCACAGAATCTGGATTGTGGTGAGGGAACAGAGAAAAAAGTTCATTTAGGACCTGCACTTTCGAAGGGGGTAGGCAGCTGTATATCAGGGAGTAAACCGTCTGAGAATAAAAACACCTGGAGCTTGTTAAGGTAATTACACAGGGGAAAGAATAATGTACTGGGAACTCCTCAGAAGAATCTGATTTGTGGTGAGGGGAGAGTGATAAAAGCTCATTTAGGAACTACATGAACATGCTGCGTACATAGCTGTTTATCAGTAAATATCTCCACTGAGATTAAGAAAAGCAGTAGCTTAATAAATTAAGTACTTCCTGGTATGGTTACTCTACTGGTAACTCCCCAAAAGAATCTGGATTGTGGTGGGGGAACAGAGAAAAAACTCATCTAGGACCTGCACTTACGAAGGTGGTAGGCAGCTGTATATCAGGGAGTAAACCTTCTGAGAATAAAAACAGCTGGAGCTTGTTAAGGTAATTACACAGGGGAAAGGATAATGTACTGGGAACTCCTCAGAAGAATCTGATTTGTGGTGAGGGGAGAGAGATCAAAGCTCATTTAGGAATGACATGAACATGCTGCGTAGGTAGCTGTTTATCAGTAAATATCTCCACTGAGATTAAGAAAAGCTGTAGCTTAATGAATTAAGTACTTCCTGGTATGGGTACTGTACTGGTAACTCCGAAAAGAATCTGGAATGTGGTGAGGGTAGAGAGAAAAAAGCTCATTAATGACCTGCACTTACGAAGGGGGTAGGTAGCTGTTTATCAGTAAATATCTCCACTGAGATTAAGAAAAACAGTAGCTTAATAAATTAAGTACTTAATGGTATGGTTACTGTACTGGTAACTCAAAAGAATCTGGATTGTGGTGAGGGAACAGAGAAAAAAGCTCATTTAGGACCTGCACTTACGAAGGGGGTATTCATTTGTATATCAGGGAGTAAACCTTCTGAGAATAAAAACAGCTGGAGCTTGTTAAGGTAATTACACAGGGGAAAGGATAATGTGCTGGGAACTCCTAAGAAGAATCTGATTTGTCGTGAGGGGAGAGAGATAAAAGCTCATTTAGGAACGACATGAACATGCTGCGTAGGTAGCTGTTTATCAGTAAATATCCCCACTGAGATAAGAAAAGCATAGCTTAATAAATTAAGTACTTCCTGGTAAGGTTACTGTACTGGTAACTCCCCAAAAGAATCTGGATTGCGGTGAGGGAACAGAGAAAAAAGGTCATTTAGGACCTGCACTTACGAAGGGGGTAGGCAGCTGTATATCAGGGAGTATACCTTCTGAGATAAAAACAGCTGGAGCTTGTTAAGGTAATTACACAGGGGAAAGGATAATGTACTGGGAACTCCTCAGAAGAATCTGATTTGTGGTGAGGGGAGAGAGATAAAAGCTCATTTAGGAACGACATGAACATGCTGCGTACGTAGCTGTTTATCAGTAAATATCTCCACTGTGATTAAGAAAAGCAGTAGCTTAATAAATTCAGTACTTCCTGGTATGGTTACTGTACTGGTAACTCCCCAAAGAATCTGGATTGTGGTGAGGTAACAGAGAAAAACGCTCATTTAGGACCTGCACTTACGAAGGGGGTAGGCAGCTGTATATCAGAGAGTAAACTTTCTGAGAATAAAAAAGCTGGAGCTTGTTAAGGTAATTACACATTGGAAAGGATAATGTACTGGGAACTCCTCAGAAGAATCTTATTTGTGGTGAGGGGAGAGAGATAAAAGCTCATTTAGCAACGACATGAACGTGCTGCGTAGGTAGCTGTTTATCAGTAAATATCGCCACTGAGATTAAGAAAAGCAGTAGATTAATAAATTAAGTACTTCCTGGTATGGATACTGTACTGGTAACTCACCAAAAGAATCTGGGTTGTGGTGAGGGAACAGAGAAAAAAGCTCATTTAGGACCTGCACTTACGAAGGGGGTAGGCAGCTGTATATCAGGGAGTAAACCTTCTGAGAATAAAAACAGCTGGAGCTTGTTAAGGTAATTACACAGGTAATGTACTGGGAACAATTCAGAAGAATCTGATTTGTGGTGAGGGGAGAGAGATAAAAGCTCATTTAGGACCTGCACTGCAAGGTAGGCAGCTGTATATCAGGGAGTAATCCTTCTGAGAATAAAAACAGCTGGAGCTTGTTAATTTAATTACACAGGGGAAAGGATAATGTACTGGGAACAATTCCGAAGAATCTGATTTGTGGTGAGGGGAGAGAGATAAAAGCTCATTTAGGAACGACATGAACATGCTGCGTAGGTAGCTGTTTATCAGTAAATATCTCCACTGAGATTAAGAAAAGCAGTAGCTTAATAAATTAAGTACTTCCTGGTATGGTTACTGTACTGGTCACTCCACAAAAGAATCTGGATTGTGGTGAGGGAACAGAGAAAAAAGCTCATTTAGGACCTACACTTACGAAGGGGGTAGGCAGCTGTATATCAGGGAGTAAACCTTCTGAGAATAAAAACAGCTGGAGCTTGTTAAGGTAATTACACAGGGGAAAGAATAATGTACTCGGAACAATTCAGAAGAATCTGATTTGTGGTGAGGGGAGAGAGATAAAAGCTCATTTAGGACCTGCACTTACGGAGGGGGTAGGCAGCTGTATATCAGGGAGTAAACCTTCTGAGAATAAAAACAGCTGGAGCTTGTTAAGGTAATTACACAGGGGAAAGGATAATGTACTGGGAACTCCTCAGAAGAATCTGATTTGTGGTGAGGGGAGAGAGATAAAAGCTCATTTAAGAACGACATGAACATGCTGCGAAGGTAGTTGTTTATCAGTAAATATCTCCACTGAGATTAAGAAAAGCAGTAGCTTAATAAATTAAGTACTTCCTGGTATGGTTACTGTACTGGTCACTCCCAAAAGAATCTGGATTGTGGTGAGGGAACAGAGAAAAAAGCTCATTTAGGACCTGCACTTACGAAGGGGTAGGCAGCTGTATATCAGGGAGTAAACCTTCTGAGAATAAAAACAGCTGGAGCTTGTTAAGGTAATTACTCAGGGGAAAGGATAATGTACTGGGAACTCCTCAGAAGAATCTGATTTGTGGTGAGGGGAGAGAGATAAAAGCTCATTTAGGAACGACATGAACATGCTGCGTAGGTAGCTGTTTATCAGTAATTATCTCCACTGAGATTAAGAAAAGCAGTATCTTAATAAATTAAGTACTCCCTGGTATGGTTACGGTACTGGTAACTCCCCACAGAATCTGGATTGTGGTGAGGGAACAGAGAAAAAAGTTCATTTAGGACCTGCACATTCGAAGGGGGTAGGCAGCTGTATATCAGAGAGTAAACCGTCTGAGAATAAAAACACCTGGAGCTTGTTAAGGTAATTACACAGGGGAAAGAATAATGTACTGGGAACTCCTCAGAAGAATCTGATTTGTGGTGAGGGGAGAGAGATAAAAGCTCATTTAGGAACGACATGAACATGCTGCGTACGTAGCTGTTTATCAGTAAATATCTCCACTGAGATTAAGAAAAGCAGTAGCTTAATAAATTAAGTACTTCCTGGTATGGTTACTGTACTGGTAACTCCCCAAAAGAATCTGGATTGTGGTGAGGGAACAGAGAAAAAACTCATTTAGGACCTGCACTTACGAAGGGGTAGGCAGCTGTATATCAGGGAGTAAACCTTATGAGAAATAAAAACAGCTGGAGCTTGTTTAAGGTAATTACACAGGGGAAAGGATAATGTACTGGGAACTCCTCAGAAGAATCTGATTTGTGGTGAGGGGAGAGAGATAAAAGCTCATTTAGGACCTGCACTTACGAAGGGTAGGAGCTGTATATCAGGGAGTAAACCTTCTGAGAATAAAAACAGCTGGAGCTTGTTAAGGTAATTACACAGGTATGGTTACTGTACTGGGAACTCCCCAGAAGAATCTGATTTGTGGTGAGGGAACAGAGAAAAAAGCTCATTTAGGACGCATGAACATGCTGCGTAGTCAGCTGTTATCAGTAAATATCTGAGATTAAGAAACAGTAGCTTAATAAATTAAGTACTTCCTGGTATGGTTACTGTACTGTAACTCCCCAAAAGAATCTGGATTGTGGTGAGGGAGAGAGAAAAAGCTCATTTAGGACCTGCACTTACGAAGGGGGTAGGCAGCTGTATATCAGGGAGTAAATATCTCTGAGAATAAAAACAGCCTGGAGCTTGTTAAGGTAACTTCACAGGGGAAAGGTAATGTACTGGGAACTCCTCAGAAGAATCTGATTTGTGGTGAGGGAACAGAGAAAAAGCTCATTTAGGAACGACATGAACATGCTGCGGTAGGCAGCTGTTTATCAGTAAATATCTCCACTGAGATTAAGAAAAGCAGTAGCTTAATAAATTAAGTACTTCCTGGTATGGACTGTACTGGTAACTCCCAAAAGAATCTGGATTGTGGTGAGGGAACAGAGAAAAAAGCTCATTTAGGACCTGCACTTACTACGGGGGTAGGCAGCTGTATATCAGGGAGTAAACCTTCTGAGAATAAAAACAGCTGGAGCTTGTTAAGGTAATTACACTGGGGAAAGGATAATGTACTGGGAACTCCTCAGAAGAATCTGATTTGTGGTGAGGGAACAGAGAAAAAACTCATTTAGGGCATGCAACATGCTGCTAGGTAGCTGTTTATCAGTAAACCTTCTGAGATTAAGAAAAGCAGTAGCTTAATAAATTAAGTACTTCCTGGTATGGATTATGTACTGGTAACTCCCCAGAAGAATCTGGATTGTGGTGAGGGAACCGAGAAAAAGCTCATTTAGGACGACTGAACACGAAGGTAGCTGTATATCAGTAAATTCTGAGAATAAAAAAGCAGTGCTTAATAATTAAGTAATTCCAGGTATGGTTGTACTGGGAACTTAAAAGAATCTGATTTGTGGTGAGGGGAGAGAGATAAAAGCTCATTTAGGAACGACATGAACATGCTGCGTAGGTAGCTGTTTATCAGTAAATATCTCCACTGAGATTAAGAAAAGCAGTAGCTTAATAAATTAAGTACTTCCTGGTATGGTTACTGTACTGGTAACTCCCCAAAGAATCTGGATTGTGGTGAGGGAACCGAGAAAAAAGCTCATTTAGGACCTGCACTGCGAAGGGGGTAGGCAGCTGTATATCAGGGAGTAAATTCTGAGAATAAAAACAGCTGGAGCTTGTTAAGGTAATTACACAGGGGAAAGGATAATGTACTGGGAACTCCTCAGAAGAATCTGATTTGTGGTGAGGGGAGAGAGAAAAAGCTCATTTAGGAACGACATGAACATGCTGCGTAGGTAGCTGTTTATCAGTAAATATCTCCACTGAGATTAAGAAAAGCAGTAGCTTAATAAATTAAGTACTTCCTGGTATTGACGGTAATGTACTGGAACTCCCAAAAGAATCTGGATTGTGGTGAGGGAACAGAGAAAAAAGCTCATTTAGGACCTGCACTTACGAAGGGGGTAGGCAGCTGTATATCAGGGAGTAAACCTTCTCGAGATAAAAACAGCAGGAGCTTGTTAAGGTAATTACACAGGGGAAAGGATAATGTACTGGGAACTCCTCAGAAGAATCTGATTTGTGGTGAGGGGAGAGAGAAAAAAGCTCATTTAGGAACGACATGCAATTACATGCTGCGTAGGCAGCTGTTTATCAGTAAATATCTCCACTGAGATTAAGAAAAGCAGTAGCTTAATAAATTAAGTACTTCCTGGTATGGTTACTGTACTGGTAACTCCCCAAAGAATCTGGATTGTGGTGAGGGAACAGAGAAAAAAGCTCATTTAGGACCAGCACTTACGAAGGGGGTAGGCAGCTGTATACCAGGGAGTAAACATTCTGAGAATAAAAACAGCTGGAGCTTGTTAAGGTAATTACACAGGGGAAAGGATAATGTACTGGGAACTCCTCAGAAGAATCTGATTTGTGGTGAGGGGAGAGAGATAGAAACTCATTTAGGAAAGACATGAACATGCTGCTTAGGTAGCTGTTTATCAGTAAATAGCTCCACTGAGACTAAGAAACAGTAGCTTAATAAATTAAGTACTTCCTGGTATGATTACTGTACTGGTAACTCCCCAAAAGAATCTGGATTGTGGTGATGGAACAAGAAAAAGCTCATTTAGGACCTGCACTTACGAAGGGGGTATGCAGCTGTATATCAGGGAGTAAACCTTCTGAGAATAAAAACAGCTGGAGCTTGTTAAGGTAATTAAACAGGGGAAAGGATAATGTACTGGGAACAATTCAGAAGAATCTGATTTGTGGTGAGGGGAGAGAGATAAAAGCTCATTTAGGAACGACATGAACATGCTGCATAGGTAGCTGTTTATCAGTAAATATCTCCACTGAGATTAAGAAAAGCAGTAGCTTAATAAATTAAGTACTTCCTGGTATGGTTACTGTACTGGTAACTCCGCAAAAGAATCTGGATTGTGGTGAGGGAACAGAGAAAAAGCTCATTTAGGACCTGCACTTACGAAGGGGGTAGGCAGCTGTATATCAGGGAGTAAATTCTGAGAATAAAAACAGCTGGAGCTTGTTTAAGGTAATTACACAGGGGAAAGGATAATGTACTGGGAACTCCTCAGAAGAATCTGATTTGTGGTGAGGGGAAGAGAAAAAACTCATTTAGGACCTGCACTTAGAAGAACAGCTGCTTATCAGGGAGTAAACTTCTGAGATTAAGAAACAGTGTAGCTTAATAAATTAAGTACTTCATGGTATGTGATACTGGGAACTCCACAAAGAATCTGGATTGTGGTGAGGGAACAGAGAAAAAAGCTCATTTAGGAACACACGAACATGCTGCGTGGGCAGCTGTATATCAGGGAGTAAACCTTCTGAGAATAAAAACAGCTGGAGCTTGTTAAGGTAATTACACAGGGGAAAGGATAATGTACTGGGAACTCCTCAGAAGAATCTGATTGTGGTGAGGGGAAGAGATAAAAGCTCATTTAGGAAGCATGAACATGCTGCGTAGGTAGCTGTTTATCAGTAAACTTCTGAGATTAAGAAACAGTAGCTTGTTAAGTAATTACCAGTGGTATGGTTACTGTACTGGTAACTCCCACAAGAATCTGATTTGTGGTGAGGGAACAGAGAAAAAGCTCATTTAGGACCTGCACATGAAGGGTAGGCAGCTGTTATCAGGGAGTAAATATCTCCACTGAGAATAAAAACAGCAGTAGCTTAATAAATTAAGTACTTCCAGGGGAAAGGTTATTGTACTGGGAACTCCCCAGAAGAATCTGATTGTGGTGAGGGGAACAGAGATAAAAGCTCATTTAGGACGCACTGACGAATGCTGCGTAGGCAGCTGTTTATCAGTAAATATCTCCACTGAGATTAAGAAACAGCTGGAGCTTGTTAAGGTAATTACACAGGGGATGGTTACTGTACTGGGAACTCCCCAAAAGAATCTGGATTGTGGTGAGGGGAAGAGAAAAAGCTCATTAGGAACGACATGAACATGCTGCATACGTAGCTGTATATCAGTAAATATCTCCACTGAGAATAAAAACAGCTGGAGCTTAATAAATAAGTACTTCCTGGTAAAGGATAATGTACTGGGAACTCCCAGAAGAATCTGATTGTGGTGAGGGGAAGAGATAAAAGCTCATTTAGGAACGACATGAACATGCTGGGTTAGGTAGCTGTTATCAGTAAACCTTCTGAGATTAAGAAAAGCAGTAGCTTGTTTAAGTACTTCCTGGGATGGTTACTGTACTGGTAACTCCCAGAAGAATCTGGATTGTGGTGAGGGGAGACAGAGAAAAAGCTCATTTAGGACCTGCACTTACGAAGGGTAGGCAGCTGTATATCAGGGAGTAAATATCTCCACTGAGTAAAAACAGCAGTAGCTTAAGGTAATTACAGGACATCCTGGTGTTGTTCCTGTACTGGTAACTCCTCAGAAGAATCTGATTGTGGTGAGGGGAACAGAGATAAAAGCTCATTTAGGAACGCACTTACGAAGCTGCGTAGGCAGCTGTTTATCAGTAAATATCTCCACTGAGATTAAGAAAAGCAGTAGCTCATTAAGGTAAATACACAGGTATGGTTACTGTACTGGTAACTCCCCAAAAGAATCTGGATTGTGGTGGGGAGAGAGAAAAAGCTCATTAGGACGCACTTACGAAGGTGGTAGGCAGCTGTATATCAGGGAGTAAATTCTGAGAATAAAAACAGCTGGAGCTTGTAAATAAGTATTACCAGGGGAAAGGATAATGTACTGGTAACTCCCAGAAGAATCTGATTGTGGTGAGGGGAGAGAGATAAAAGCTCATTTAGGAACCTGCACTTATGAAGGGGGTAGGCAGCTGTATATCAGGGAGTAAATATCTGAGAATAAAAACAGCTGGAGCTTGTTAAGGTAATTACACAGGGGAAAGGATAATGTACTGGGAACTCCTCAAAGAATCTGATTCGTGGTGAGGGGAGAGAGATAAAAGCTCATTTAGGAACGACATGAACATGCTGCGTACGTAGCTGTTTATCAGTAAATATCTCCACTGAGATTAAGAAAAGCAGTAGCTTAATAAATTAAGTACTTCCTTGTATGGTTACTGTACTGGTCACTCCACAAAAGAATCTGGATTGTGGTGAGGGAACAGAGAAAAAAGCTCATTAAGACCTGCACTTACGAAGGGGTAGGCAGCTGTATATCAGGGAGTAAACTTCTGAGAATAAAAACAGCTGGAGCTGTTAAGGTAATTACACAGGGGAAAGGATAATGTACTGGGAACTCCTCAGAAGAATCTGATTTGTGGTGAGGGGAGAGAGATAAAAGCTCATTTAGGACGACTGCACTTACGAAGGGGGTAGGCAGCTGTATATCAGGGAGTAAACCTTCTGAGAATAAAAACAGCTGGAGCTTGTCAATAATTAAGTTGAAAGGATAATGTACTGGGAACTCCAGAAGAATCTGATGTGGTGAGGGAGAGAGAAAAAAGCTCATTTAGGACCATGCACTTTCGAAGGGGGTAGCTGTTTATCAGTAAATATCTCCACTGAGATAAGAAACAGCTGGAGCTTGTTAAGTACTTCACAGGGGATGGTTACTGTACTGGGAACTCCCCAAAAGAATCTGGATTGTGGTGAGGGGAGAGAGAAAAAAGCTCATTTAAGGACCTGCACTTACGAAGGGGGTAGGCTGTATATCAGTAAATTCTGAGAATAAAAACAGCCGTAGCTTGTATAAGGTTAAGAACTTCCTGGTATGGTTAATGTACTGGTAACTCCCCAGAAGAATCTGATTTTGGTGAGGGGAAGAGATAAAAGCTCATTTAGGAACGACATGAACATGCTGCGTAGGTAGCTGTTTATCAGTAAACCTTCTGAGATTAAGAAAAGCAGATTGCTTAATAATTACAAAGGTATGGTTACTGTACTGGTAACTCCCAAAGAATCTGGATTGTGGTGAGGGAACAGAGAAAAAAGCTCATTTAGGACCTGCACTTACGAAGGGGGTAGGCAGCTGTATATCAGGGAGTAAACCTTCTGAGAATAACAACATCTGGAGCTTGTTAAGGTAATTACACAGGGGAAAGGATAATATACTGGGAAATCCTCAGAAGAATCTGATTTGTGGTGAGGGGAGAGAGATAAAAGCTCATTTAAGAACGACATGACCATGCTGCGTAGATAGCTGTTTATCAGTAAATATCTCCACTGAGATTAAGAAAAGCAGTAGCTTAATAAATTAAGTACTTCCTGGTATGGTTAATGTACTGGTAACTCCCCAAAAGAATCTGGATTGTGGTGAGGGAACAGAGAAAAAAGCTCATTTAGGACGGCACTTACGAAGGGGGTAGGTAGCTGTATATCAGGAAGTAAACCTTCTGAGAATAAAAAAGCTGGAGCTTGTTAAGGTAATTACACAGGGGAAAGGATAATATGCTGGGAACAATTCAGAAGAATCTGATTTGTGGTGAGGGGAGAGAGATAAAAGCTCATTTAGGAACGACATGAACATGCTGGGTACGTAGCTGTTTATCAGTAAATATCTCCACTGAGATTAAGAAAAGCAGTAGCTTAATAAATTAAGTACTTCCTGGTATGGTTACTGTACTGGTAACTCCCCAAAAGAATCTGGATTGTGGTGAGGGAACAGAGAAAAAAGCTCATTTAGGACCTGCACTTACGATGGGGGTAGGCAGCTGTATATCAGGGAGTAAACCTTCTGAGAATAAAAACAGCTGGAGCTTGTTAAGGTAATTACACAGGGGAAAGGATAATGTACTGGAAACTCCTCAGAAGAATCTGATTTGTGGTTAGTGGAGAGAGATAAAAATTCATTTAGGAACGACATGAACATGCTGCTTAGGTAGCTGTTTATCAGTAAATATCTCCACTGAGATTAAGAAAAGCAGTAGCTTAATAAATTAAGTACTTCCTGGTATGATTACTGTCCAGGTAACTAACCAAAAGAATCTGGATTGTGGTGAGGGAACAGAGAAAAAAGCTCATTTAAGACCTGCACTTACGAAGGGGGTAGGCAGCTGTATATCAGGGAGTAATCCTTCTGAGAATAAAAACAGCTGGAGCTTGTTAATTTAATTACACAGGGGAAAGGATAATGTACTGGGAACAATTCAGAAGAATCTGATTTGTGGTGAGGGGAGAGAGATAAAAGCTCATTTAGGAACGACATGAACATGCTGCGTAGGTAGCTGTTTATCAGTAAATATCTCCACTGAGATTAAGAAAAGCAGTAGCTTAATAAATTAAGTACTTCCTGGTATGGTTACTGTACTGGTCACTCCACAAAAGAATCTGGATTGTGGTGAGGGAACAGAGAAAAAAGCTCATTTAGGACCTACACTTACGAAGGGGGTAGGCAGCTGTATATCAGGGAGTAAACCTTCTGAGAATAAAAACAGCTGGAGCTTGTTAAGGTAAATACACAGGGGAAAGAATAATGTACTCGGAACAATTCAGAAGAATCTGATTTGTGGTGAGGGAGAGAGATAAAAGCTCATTTAGGACCTGCACTTACGGAGGGGGTAGGCAGCTGTATATCAGGGAGTAAACCTTCTGAGAATAAAAACAGCTGGAGCTTGTTAAGGTAATTACACAGGGGAAAGGATAATGTACTGGAACTTCTCAGAAGAATCTGATTTGTGGTAAGGGGAGAGAGATAAAAGCTCATTTAGGAACGACATGAACATGCTGCGTATGTAGCTGTTTATCAGTAAATATCTCCACTGAGATTAAGAAAAGCAGTAGCTTAATAAATTAAGTACTTCCTGGTATGGTTACTGTACTGGTAACTCCCCAAAAGAATCTGGATTGTGGTGAGGGAACAGAGAAAAAACTCATTTAAGACCTGCACTTACGAAGGGTGTAGGCAGCTGTATATCAGGGAGTAAACCTTCTGAGAATAAAAACAGCTGGAGCTTGTTAAGGTAATTACACAGGGGAAAGGATAATGTACTGGTAACTCCTCAGAAGAATCTGATTTGTGGTGAGGGGAGAGAGATCAAAGCTCATTTAGGAATGACATGAACATGCTGCGTAGGTAGCTGTTTATCAGTAAATATCTCCACTGAGATTAAGAAAAGCTGTAGCTTAATAAATTAAGTACTTTCTGGTATGGTTACTGTACTGGTAACTCCCCAAAAGAATCTGGATTGTGGTGAGGGTAGAGAGAAAAAAGCTCATTTAGGACCTGCACTTACGAAGGGGGTAGGCAGCTGTATATCAGGGAGTAAACCTTCTGAGAATAAAAACAGCTGGAGCTTGTTAAGGTAATTACACAGGGGAAAGGATAATGTACTGCGAACAATTCAGAAGAATCTGGTTTGTGGTGAGGGGAGAGAGATAAAAGCTCATTTTGGAACGACATGAACATGCTGCGTAGGTAGCTGTTTATCAGTAAATATCTCCACTGAGATTAAGAAAAGCAGTAGCTTAATAAATTAAGTACTTCCTGGTATGGTTACTGTACTGGTAACTCCCCAAAAGAATCTGGATTGTGGTGAGGTTCAGAGAAAAAAGCTCATTTAAGACCTGCACTTAAGAAGGGTGTAGGCAGCAGTATATCAGGGAGTAAACCTTCTGAGAATAAAAACAGCTGGAGCTTCTTAAGGTAATTACACAGGGGAAAGGATAATGTACTGGGAACTCCTCAGAAGAATCAGATTTGTGGTGAGGGGAGAGAGATAAAAGCTCATTTAGGAACGACATGAACATGCTGCGTAGGTAGCTGTTTATCAGTAAATATCTCCACTGAGATTAAGAAAAGCAGTAGCTTAATAAATTAAGTACTTCCTGGTATGGTTACTGTACTGATAACTCCCCAAAAGAATCTGGATTGTGGTGAGGGAACAGAGAAAAAAGCTCATTTAGGACCTGCACTTACGAAGGGGGTAGGCAGCTGTATATCAGGGAGTAAACCTTTTGAGAATAAAAACAGCTGGAGCTTGTTAAGGTATTTACACAGGGGAAAGTATAATGTACTGGGAACTCCTCAGAAGAATCTGATTTGTGGTGAGGGGAGAGAGATAAAAGCTCATTTAGGAACGACATGAAAATGCTGCGTAGGTAGCTGTTTATCAGTAAATATCTCCACTGAGATTAAGAAAAGCAGTAGCTTAATAAATTAAGTACTTCCTGGTATGGTTACTGTACTGGTAACTCCCCAAAAGAATCTGGATTGTGGTGAGGGAACAGAGAAAAAAGCTCATTTAGGACCTGCACTTAAGAAGGGGGTAGGCAGCTGTATATCAAAGAGTAAACCTTCTGAGAATAAAAACAGCTGGAGCTTGTTAAGGTAATTACACAGGGGAAAGGATAATGTACTGGGAACTCCTCAGAAGAATCTGATTTGTTTTGAGGGGAGAGAGATAAAAGCTCATTTAGGAACGACATGAAAATGCTGCGTAGGTAGCTGTTTATCAGTAAATATCTCCACTGAGATTAAGAAAAGCAGTACCTTAATAAATTACGTACTTCCTGGTATGGTTACTGTACTGGTAACTCCCCAAAAGAATCTGGATTGTGGTGAGGGAACAGAGAAAAAAGCTCATTTAGGACCTGCTCTTAGGAAGGGGGTAGGCAGCTGTATATCAGGGAGTAAACCTTCTTAGAATAAAAACAGCTGGAGCTTGTTAAGGTAATTACACAGGGGAATGGATAATGTACTGGGAACTCCTCAGAAGAATCTGATTTGTGGTGAGGGGAGAGAGATAAAAGCTCATCTAGGAACGACATGAACATGCTGCGTAGGTAGCTGCTTATCAGTAAATATCTCCACTGAGATTAAGAAAAGCAGTAGCTTAATAAATTAAGTACTTCCTGGTATGGTTACTGTACTGGTAACTCCCCAAAAGAATCTGGATTGTGGTGAGGGAACAGAGAAAAAAGCTCATTTAGGACCTGCACTTAAGAAGGGGGTAGGCAGCAGTATATCAGGGAGTAAACCTTCTGAGAATAAAAACAGCTGGAGCTTGTTAAGGTAATTACACAGGGGAAAGGATAATGTACTGGGAACTCCTCAGAAGAATCTGATTTCTGGTGAGGAGAGAGAGATAAAAGCTCATTTAGGAACGATATGAACATGCTGCGTAGGTAGATGTTTATCAGTAAATATCTCCACTGAGATTAAGAAAAGCAGTAGCTTAATAAATTAAGTACTTCCTGGTATGGTTACTGTACTGGTAACTCCCCAAAGAATCTGGATTGTTGTGAGGGAACAGAGATAAAAGCTCATTTAGGACCTGCACTTTCTAAGGGGGTAGGCAGCTGTATATCAGGGAGTAAACCTTCTGAGAATAAAAACAGCTGGAGCTTGTTAAGGTAATTACACAGGGAAAAGGATAATGTACTGGGAACTCCTCAGAACAATCTGATTTGTGGTGAGGGGAGAGAGATAAAGCTCATTTAGGAAACGACATGAACATGCTGCGTAGGTAGCTGTTTATCAGTAATATCTCCACTGAGATTAAGAAAAGCAGTAGCTTAATAAATTAAGTACTTCCTGGTATGGTTACTGTACTGGTAACTCCCCAAAAAAATCTGGATTGTGGTGAGGGAAATGAGAAAAAAGCTCATTTAGGACCTGCACTTACGAAGGGGGTAGGCAGCTGTATATCAGGGAGTAAACCTTCTGAGAATAAAAACAGCTGCAGCTTGTTAAGGTAATTACACAGGGGAAAGGATAATGTACTGGGAACTCCTCAGAAGAATCTGATTTGTGGTGAGGGGAGAGAGATAAAAGCTCATTTAGGAACGACATGAACTTGCTGCGTAGGAGCTGTTTATCAGTAAATATCTCCACAGAGATTAAGAAAAGCAGTAGCTTAATAAATTAAGTACTTCCTGGTATGGTTACTGTACTGGTAACTCCCCAAAAGAATCTGGATTGTGGTGAGGGAACAGAGAAAAAGCTCATTTAGGACCTGTACTTACGAAGGGGGTAGGCAGCTGTATATCAGGGAGTAAACCTTCTGAGAATAAAAACAGCTGGAGCTTGTTAAGGTAATTACACAGGGGAAAGCATAATGTACTGGGAACTCCTCAGAAGAATCTGATTCGTGGTGAGGGGAGAGAGATAAAAGCTCATTTAGGAACGACATGAACATGCTGCGTAGGTAGCTGTTTATCAGTAAATATCTCCACTGAGATTAAGAAAAGCAGTAGCTTAATAAATTAAGTACTTCCTGTTATGGTTACTGTACTGGTAACTCCCCAAAAGAATCTGGATTGTGGTGAGGTAACAGAGAAAAAGCTCATTTAGGACCTGCACTTTCTAAGGGGGTAGGCAGCTGTATATCAGGGAGTAAACCTTCTGAGAATAAAAACAGCTGGATCTTGTTAAGGTAATTACACAGGGGAAAGGATAATGTACTGGGAACTCCTCAGAAGAATCTGATTTGTGGTGAGGGGAGAGAGATAAAAGCTCATTTAGGAACGACATGAACATGCTGCGTAGGTAGCTGTTTATCAGTAAATATCTTCCACTGAGATTAAGAAAAGCAGTAGCTTAATAAATTAAGTACTTCCAGGTATGGTTACTGTACTGGTAACTCCAAAAGAATCTGGATTGTGGTGAGGGAGCAGAGAAAAGCTCATTTAGGACCTGCACTTACGAATGGGGTAGGCCGCTGTATATCAGGGAGTAAACCTTCTGAGAAAAAAAACAGCTGGAGCTTTTAAAGGTAATTACACAGGGGAAAGGATAATGTACTGGGAACTCCTCAGAAGAATCTGATTTGTGGTGAGGGGAGAGAGATAAAAGCTCATTTAGGAACGAAATGACCATGCTGGGTAGGTAGCTGTTTATCAGTAAATATCTCCACTGAGATGAAGAAAAGCAGTAGCTTAATAAATTAAGTACTTCCTGGTATGGTTACTGTACTGGTAACTCCCCAAAAGAATCTGCATTTGGTGAGGGAACAGAGAAAAAATCTCATTTAGGACCTGCACTTACGTAGGGGGTAGGCAGCTGTATATCAGGGAGTAAACCTTCTGAGAATAAAAACAGCTGGATCTTGTTAAGGTAATTACACAGGGGAAAGGATAATGTACTGGGAACTCCTCAGAAGAATCTGATTTCTGGTGAGGGAGAGAGATAAAAGCTCATTTAGGAACGATATGAACATGCTGCGTAGGTAGATGTTTATCAGTAAATATCTCCACTGAGATTAAGAAAAGCAGTAGCTTAATAAATTAAGTACTTCCTGGTATGGTTACTGTACTGGTAACTCCCCAAAGAATCTGGATTGTGGTGAGGGAACAGAGATAAAAGCTCATTTAGGACCTGCACTTTCTAAGGGGGTAGGCAGCTGTATATCAGGGAGTAAACCTTCTGAGAATAAAAACAGCTGGAGCTTGTTAAGGTAATTACACAGGGAAAAGGATAATGTACTGGGAACTCCTCAGAACAATCTGATTTGTGGTGAGGGGAGAGAGATAAAGCTCATTTCGGAAACGACATGAACATGCTGCGTAGGTAGCTGTTTATCAGTAATATCTCCACTGAGATTAAGAAAAGCAGTAGCTTAATAAATTAAGTACTTCCTGGTATGGTTACTGTACTGGTAACTCCCCAAAAATCTGGATTGTGGTGAGGGAAATGAGAAAAAAGCTCATTTAGGACCTGCACTTACGAAGGGGGTAGGCAGCTGTATATCAGGGAGTAAACCTTCTGAGAATAAAAACAGCTGCAGCTTGTTAAGGTAATTACACAGGGGAAAGGATAATGTACTGGGAACTCCTCAGAAGAATCTGATTTGTGGTGAGGGGAGAGAGATAAAAGCTCATTTAGGAACGACATGAACTTGCTGCGTAGGAGCTGTTTATCAGTAAATATCTCCACAGAGATTAAGAAAAGCAGTAGCTTAATAAATTAAGTACTTCCTGGTATGGTTACTGTACTGGTAACTCCCCAAAAGAATCTGGATTGTGGTGAGGGAACAGAGAAAAAGCTCATTTAGGACCTGTACTTACGAAGGGGGTAGGCAGCTGTATATCAGGGAGTAAACCTTCTGAGAATAAAAACAGCTGGAGCTTGTTAAGGTAATTACACAGGGGAAAGCATAATGTACTGGGAACTCCTCAGAAGAATCTGATTCGTGGTGAGGGGAGAGAGATAAAAGCTCATTTAGGAACGACATGAACATGCTGCGTAGGTAGCTGTTTATCAGTAAATATCTCCACTGAGATTAAGAAAAGCAGTAGCTTAATAAATTAAGTACTTCCTGTTATGGTTACTGTACTGGTAACTCCCCAAAAGAATCTGGATTGTGGTGAGGTAACAGAGAAAAAAGCTCATTTAGGACCTGCACTTTCTAAGGGGGTAGGCAGCTGTATATCAGGGAGTAAACCTTCTGAGAATAAAAACAGCTGGAGCTTGTTAAGGTAATTACACAGGGGAAAGGATAATGTACTGGGAACTCCTCAGAAGAATCTGATTTGTGGTGAGGGGAGAGAGATAAAAGCTCATTTAGGAACGACATGAACATGCTGCGTAGGTAGCTGTTTATCAGTAAATATCTTCCACTGAGATTAAGAAAAGCAGTAGCTTAATAAATTAAGTACTTCCAGGTATGGTTACTGTACTGGTAACTCCAAAAGAATCTGGATTGTGGTGAGGGAGCAGAGAAAAGCTCATTTAGGACCTGCACTTACGAATGGGGTAGGCCGCTGTATATAAGGGAGTAAACCTTCTGAGAAAAAAAACAGCTGGAGCTTTTAAAGGTAATTACACAGGGGAAAGGATAATGTACTGGGAACTCCTCAGAAGAATCTGATTTGTGGTGAGGGGAGAGAGATAAAAGCTCATTTAGGAACGAAATGACCATGCTGGGTAGGTAGCTGTTTATCAGTAAATATCTCCACTGAGATGAAGAAAAGCAGTAGCTTAATAAATTAAGTACTTCCTGGTATGGTTACTGTACTGGTAACTCCCCAAAAGAATCTGCATTTTGGTGAGGGAACAGAGAAAAAATCTCAGTTAGGACCTGCACTTACGTAGGGGGTAGGCAGCTGTTTATCAGGGAGTAAACCTTCTGAGAATAAAAACAGCTGGAGCTTGTTAAGGTAATTACACAGGGGAAAGGATAATGTACTGGGAACTCCTCAGAAGAATCTGATTTGTGGTGAGGGGAGAGAGATAAAAGCTCATTTAGGAACGACATGAACGTGCTGCGTAGGTAGCTGTTTATCAGTAAATATCTCCACTGAGATTAAGAAAAGCAGTAGCTTAATAAATTAAGTACATCCTGGTATGGTTACTCTACTGGTAACTCCCGAAAAGAATCTGGATTGTGGTGAGGGAACAGAGAAAAAAGCTCATTTAGGACCTGCACTTACGAAGGGGGTAGGCAGCTGTATATCAGTGAGTAAACCTTCTGAGAATAAAAACAGCTGGAGCTAGTTAAGGTAATTACACAGGGGAAAGGATAATGTACTGGGAACAATCCTCAGAAGAATCTGATTTGTGGTGAGGGGAGAGAGATAAAAGCTCATTTAGGAACGACATGAACATGCTGCGTACGTAGCTGTTTATCAGTAAATATCTCCACTGAGATTAAGAAAAGCAGTAGCTTAATAAATTAAGTACTTCCTGGTATGGTTACTGTACTGGTAACTCCCCAAAAGAATCTTGATTGTGGTGAGGGAACAGAGAAAAAAGCTCATTTAGGACCTGCACTTACGAAGGGGGTAGGCAACAGTTTATCAGGGAGTAAACCTTCTGAGAATAAAAACAGCTGGAGCTTGTTAAGGTAATTACACAGGGGAAAGGATAATGTACTGGGAACTCCTCAGAAGAATCTGATTTGTGGTGAGGGGAGAGAGATAAAAGCTCATTTAGGAACGACATGAACATCCTGCGTAGGTAGCTGTTTATGAGTAAATATCTCCACTGAGATTAAGAAAAGCAGTAGCTTAATAAGTTAAGTACTTCCTGGTATGGTTACTGTACTGGTAACTCCCCAAATGAATCTGGATTGTGGTGAGGGAACAGAGAAAAAAGCTCATTTAGGACCTGCAATTACGAAGGGGGTAGGCAGCTGTATATAAGGGAGTAAACCTTCTGAGAATAAAAACAGCTGGAGCTTGTTAAGGTAATTACACAGGGGAAAGGATAATGTACTGGGAACTCCTCAGAAGAATCTGATTTGTGATGAAGGGAGTGAGATAAAAGCTCATTTAGGAACGACATGAACATGCTGCGTACGTAGCTGTTTATCAGTAAATATCTCCACTGAGATTAAGAAAAGCAGTAGCTTAATAAATTAAGTCCTTCCTGGTATGGTTACTGTACTGGTAACTCCCCAAAAGAATCTGGATTGTGTTGAGGGAACAGAGAAAAAAGCTCATTTAGGACCTGCACTTACGAAGGGGTTAGGCAGCTGTATATCAGGGAGTAAACCTTCTGAGAATAAAAACAGCTGGAGCTTTTAAAGGTAATTACACAGGGGAAAGGATAATGTACTGGGAACTCCTCAGAAGAATCTGATTTGTGGTGAGGGGAGAGAGATAAAAGCTCATTTAGGAACGACATGAACATGCTGGTAGGTAGCTGTTTATCAGTAAATATCTCCACTGAGATTAAGAAAAGCAGTAGCTTAATAAATTAAGTACTTCCTGGTATGGTTACTGTTCTGGTAACTCCCCAAAAGAATCTGCATTTTGGTGAGGGAACAGAGAAAAAAGCTCATTTAGGACCTGCACTTACGAAAGGGGGTAGGCAGTTGTATATCGGGGAGTAAACCTTCTGAGAATAAAAACAGCTGGAGCTTGTTAAAGTAATTAAAGTAAAGTAAAGTAAAGTAAAGAGTACTTAATAAATTAAGTACTTCCTGGTATGGTTACTGTACTTTTACCTCCCCAGAAGAATCTGGATTGTGGTGAGGGAACAGAGAAAAAAGCTCATTTAGGACCTGCACTTACGAAGGGGTGGCAGCAGTTTATCAGGGAGTAAACCTTCTGAGAATGAAAACAGGTGGAGCTTGTTAAGGTAATTACACAGGGGAAAGGATAATGTACTGGGAAATCCTCAGAAGAATCTGATTTGTGGTGAGGGGAGAGAGATAAAAGCTCATTTAGGAACGACATGAACATGCTGCGTAGGTAGCTGTTTATCAGTAAATATCTCCACTGAGATTAAGAAAAGCAGTAGCTTAATAAGTTAAGTACTTCCTGGTATGGTTACTGTACTGGTAACTCCCCAAACGAATCTGGATTGTGGTGAGGGAACAGAGAAAAAATCTCATTTAGGACCTGCACTTACGAAGGGGGTAGGCAGCTGTATATCAGGGAGTAAACCTTCTGAGAATAAAAACAGCTGGAGCTTTTAAAGGTAATTACACAGGGGAAAGGATAATGTACTGGGAACTCCTAGAAGAATCTGATTTGTGGTGAGGGGAGAGAGATAAAAGCTCATTTAGGAACGACATGAACATGCTGAGTAGGTAGCTGTTTATCAGTAAATATCTCCACTGAGATTAAGAAAAGCAGTAGCTTAATAAATTAAGTACTTCCTGGTATGGTTACTGTTCTGGTAACTCCCCAAAAGAATCTGCATTTTGGTGAGGAACAGAGAAAAAAGCTCATTTAGGACCTGCACTTACGAAAGGGGGTAGGCAGCTGTATATCGGGGAGTAAACCTTCTGAGAATAAAAACAGCTGGAGCTTGTTAAAGTAATTACACAGGGGAAAGGATAATGTACTGGGAACTCCTCAGAAGAATCTGAATTGTGGTGAGGGAGAGAGATAAAAGCTCATTGAGGAACGACATGAACATGCTGCGTAGGTAGCTGTTTATCAGTAAATATCTCCACTGAGATTAAGAAAAGCAGTAGCTTAATAAATTAAGAACTTCCTGGTATGGTTACTGTACTGGAAACTCCCCAAAAGAATCTGGAATGTGGTGAGGGAACAGAGAAAAAAGCTCATATAGGACCTGCTCTTACGAAGGGGGTAGGCAGCTGTGTATCAGGGAGTAAACCTTCTGAGAATAAAAACAGCTGAAGCTTGTTAAGGTAATTACACAGGGGAAAGGATAATGTACTGGGAACTCCTCAGAAGAATCTGATTTGTGGTGAGGGGAGAGAGATAAAAGCTCATTTAGGAACGACATGAACATGCTGCGTACGTAGCTGTTTATCAGTAAATATCTCCACTGAGATTAAGAAAAGCAGTAGCTTAATAAATTAAGTACTTCCTGGTATGGTTACTGTACTTTTACCTCCCCAAAAAGAATCTGGATTGTGGTGAGGGAACAGAGAAAAAAGCTCATTTAGGACCTGCACTTACGAAAGGGGGTAGGCAGCTGTTATCAGGGAGTAAACCTTCTGAGAATGAAAACAGCTGGAGCTTGTTAAGGTAATTACACAGAGGAAAGGATAATGTACTGGGAACTCCTCAGAAGAATCTGATTTGTGGTGAGGGGAAGAGAGATAAAAGCTCATTTAGGAACGACATGAACATGCTGCGTAGGTAGCTGTTTATCAGTAAATATCTCCACTGAGATTAAGAAAAGCAGTAGCTTAATAAATTAAGAACTTCCTGGTATGGTTACTGTACTGGAAACTCCCCAAAAGAATCTGGATTGTGGTGAGGGAACAGAGAAAAAAGCTCATTTAGGACCTGCGCTTACGAAGGGGGTAGGCAGCTGTATATCAGGGAGTAAACCTTCTGAGAATAAAAACAGCTGGAGCTTGTTAAGGTAATTACACAGGGGAAAGGATAATGTACTGGAATTCCTCCGAAGAATCTTATTTGTGGTGAGGGGAGAGAGATAAAACTCATTTAGGAACGACATGAACATGCTGCGTAGGTAAGTGTTTATCAGGAAATATCTTCACTGAGATTAAGAAAAGCAGTAGCTTAATAAATTAAGTACTTCCTGGTATGGTTACTGTACTGGTAACTCCAAAAGAATCTGGATTGTGGTGAGGGAACAGAGAAAAAAGCTCATTTAGGACCTGCACTTACGAAGGGGGTAGGCAGCTGTATATCAGGGAGTAAACCTTCTGAGAATAAAAACAGCTGGAGCTTGTTAAGGTAATTACACAGGGGAAAGGATAAAGTACTGCGAACTCCTCAGAAGAATCTGATTTGTGGTGAGGGGAGAGAGATTAAAGCTCATTTTGGAACGACATGAACATGCTGCGTAGGTAGCTGTTGATCAGTAAATATCTCCACTGAGATTAAGAAAAGTAGTAGCTAAATAAATTAAGTACTTCCTGGTATGGTTACTGTACTGGTAACTCCCAAAAAGAATCTAGATTGTGGTGAGGGAAAAGAGAAAAAAGCTCATTTAGGACCTGCACTTACGAAGGGGGTAGGCAGCTGTATATCAGGGAGTAAACCTTCTGAGAATAAAAACAGCTGGAGCTTGTTAAGGTAATTACACAGGGGAAATTATAAAGTACTGGGAACTCCTCTGAAGAATCTGATTTGTGGTGAGGGGAGAGAGATAAAAGCTCATTTAGGAACGACATGAACATGCTGCGTAGGTAGCTGTTTATCAATAAATATCTCCACTGAGATTAAGAAATGCAGTAGCTTAATAAATTAAGTACTTCCTGGTATGGTTACTCTACTGGTAACTCCCCAAAAGAATCTGGATTGTGGTGAGGGAACAGAGAAAAAAGCTCATTTAGGACCTGCACTTACGAAGGGGGTAGGCAGCTGTATATCAGGGAGTAAACCTTCTGAGAATAAAAACAGATGGAGCTTGTTAAGGTAATTACACAGGGGAAAGGATAATGTACTGGGAACTCCTCAGAAGAATCTGATTCGTGGTGAGGGGAGAGAGATAAAAGCTCATTTAGGAACGACATGAACATGCTGCGTAGGTAGCTGTTTATCAGTAAATATCTCCACTGAGATTAAGAAAAGCAGTAGCTTAATAAATTAAGTACTTCCTGGTATGGTTCCTCTACTGGTAACTCCCCAAAAGAATCTGGATTGTGGTGAGGGAACAGAGAAAAAAGCTCATTTAGGACCTGCACTTACGAAGGGGGTAGGCAGCTGTATATCAGGGAGTAAACCTTCTGAGAATAAAAACAGCTGGAGCTTGTTAAGGTAATTACACAGGGGAAAGGATAATGTACTGGGAACTCCTCAGAAGAATCTGATTTGTGGTGAGGGGAGAGAGATAAAAGCTCATTTTGGATCGACATGAACATGCTGCGTAGGAAGCTGTTTATCAGTAAATATCTCCACTGAGATTAAGAAAAGCAGTAGCTTAAATTATGTACTTCCTGGTATGTTGACTGTACTGGTAACTCCCCAAAAGAATCTGGATTGTGGTGAGGGAACAGAGAAAATAGCTCATTTAGGACCTGCACTGACAAAGGGGGTAGGCACCTGTATATCAGGGAGTAAACCTTCTGAGAATAAAAACAGCTGGAGCTTGTTAAGGTAATAACACAGGGGAAAGGATAATGTACTGGGAACTCCTCAGAAGAATCTGATTTCTTTTCAGGGGAGAGAGATAAAAGCTCATTTATGAACGACATGAACATGCTGCGTAGGTAGCTGTTTATCAGTAAATATCTCCACTGAGATTAAGAAAAGCAGTAGCTTAATAAATTAAGTACTTCCTGGTATGGTTACTGTACTGGTAACTCCCCAAAAGAATCTGGATTGTGGTGAGGGAATAGAGAAAAAAGCTCATTTAGGACCTGCACTTACGAAGGGGGTAGGCAGCTGTATATCAGGGAGTAAACCTTCTGAGAATAAAAACAGCTGGAGCTTGTTAAGGTAATTACACAGGGGAAAGGATAATGTACTGGGAACTCCTCAGAAGAATCTGATTTGTGGTGAGGGGAGAGAGATAAAAGCTCATTTAGGAACGACATGAACATGCTGCGTAGGTAGCTGTTTATCAGTAAATATCTCCACTGAGATTAAGAAAAGCAGTAGCTTAATAAATTAAGTACTTCCCGGTATGGTTACTGTACTGGTAACTCCCCAAAAGAACCTGGATTGTGGTGAGGGAACAGAGAAAAAAGCTCATTTAGGACCTGGGCTTACGAAGGGGGTAGGCAGCTGTATATCAGGGAATAAACCTTGTGAGAATAAAAACAGCTGGAGCTTGTTAAGGTAATTACACAGGGGAAAGGATAATGTACTGGGAATTCCTCCGAAGAATCTGATTTGTGGTGAGGGGAGAGAGATAAAACTCATTTAGGAACGACATGAACATGCTGCGTAGGTAGCTGTTTATCAGTAAATATCTCCACTGAGATTAAAAAAGAAGTAGCTTAATAAATTAAGTACTTCCTGGTATGATTACTGTACTGGTAACTCCCCAAAAGAATCTGGATTGTGGTGAGGGAACAGAGAAAAAACTCATTTATGACCTGCACTTACGAAAGGGGTAGGAAGCTGTATATCAGGGATTAAACCTTCTGAGAATAAAAACAGCTGGAGCTTGTTAAGGTAATTACACAGGGGAAAGGATAATGTACTGGGAACTCCTCAGAAGAATCTGATTTGTGGTGAGGGGAGAGAGATAAAAGCTCATTTAGGAACGACATGAACATGCTGCGTAGGTAGCTGTTTATCAGTAAATATCTCCACTGAGATTAAGAAAAGCAGTAGCTTAATAAATTAAGTACTTCCTGGTATGGTTACTGTACTGGTAACTCCCCAAAGAATCTGGATTGTCGTGAGGGAACAGAGAAAAAGCTCATTTAGTACCTGCACTTACGAAGGGGGTAGGCAGCTGTATATCAGGGAGTAAAGCTTCTGAGAATAAAAACAGCTGGAGCTTGTTAAGGTAATTACACAGGGGAAAGGATAATGTACTGGGAACTCCTCAGAAGAATCTGATTTGTGGTGAGGGCAGAGAGATAAAAGTTCATTTTGGATCGACATGAACATGCTGCGTAGGAAGCTGTTTATCAGTAAATATATCCACTGAGATTAAGAAAAGCAGTAGCTTAAATTATGTACTTCCTGGTATGGTGACTGGACTGGTAACTCCCCAAAAGAATCTGGATTGTGGTGAGGGAACAGAGAAAATAGCTCATTTAGGACCTGCACTGACGAAGGTGGTAGGCACCTGTATATCAGGGAGTAAACCTTCTGAGAATAAAAACAGCTGGAGCTTGTTAAGGTAATTACACAGGGGAAAGGATAATGTACTGGGAACTCCTCAGAAGAATCTGATTTCTTTTGAGGGGAGAGAGATAAAAGCTCATTTATGAACGACATGAACATGCTGCGTAGGTAGCTGTTTATCAGTAAATATCTCCACTGAGATTAAGAAAAGCAGTAGCTTAATAAATTAAGTACTTCCTGGTATGGTTACTGTACTGTTAACTCCCAAAAAGAATCTGGATTGTGGTGAGGGAATAGAGAAAAAAGCTCATTTAGGACCTGCACTTACGAAGGGGGTAGGCAGCTGTATATCAGGGAGTAAACCTTCTGAGAATAAAAACAGCTGGAGCTTGTTAAGGTAATTACACAGGGAAAGGATAATGTACTGGGAACTCCTCAGAAGAATCTGATTTGTGGTGAGGGGAGAGAGATAAAAGCTCATATAGGAACGACATGAACATGCTGCGTAGGTAGCTGTTTATCAGTAAATATCTCCACTGAGATTACGAAAAGCAGTAGCTTAATAAATTAAGTACTTCCCGGTATGGTTACTGTACTGGTAACTCCCCAAAAGAATCTGGATTGTGGTGAGGGAACAGAGAAAAAAGCTCATTTAAGACCTGCGCTTACGAAGGGGGTAGGCAGCTGTATATCAGAGAGTAAACCTTCTGAGAATAAAAACAGCTGGAGCTTGTTAAGGTAATTACACAGGGGAAAGGATAATGTACTGGGAATTCCTCCGAAGAATCTTATTTGTGGTGAGGGGAGAGAGATAAAACTCATTTTGGAACGACATGAACATGCTGCGTAGGTAGCTGTTTATCAGGACATATCTTCACTGAGATTAAGAAAAGCAGTAGCTTAATAAATTAAGTACTTCCTGGTATGGTTACTGTACTGGTAACTCCCCAAAAGAATCTGGATTGTGGTGAGGGAACAGAGAAAAAAGCTCATTTAGGACCTGCACTTATGAAGGGGGTAGGCAGCTGCATATCAGGGAGTAAACCTTCTGAGAATAAAAACAGCTGGAGCTTGTTAAGGTAATTACACAGGGGAAAGGATAATGTACTGGGAACTCCTCAGAAGAATCTGATTTGTGGTGAGGGGAGAGAGATAAAAGCTCATTTAGGAACGACATGAACATGCTGCGTAGGTACCTGTTTATCAGTAAATATCTCCACTGAGATTAAGAAAAGCAGTAGCTTAATAAATTAAGTACTTCCTGGTATGGTTACTGTACTGGTAACTCCCCAAAAGAATCTGGATTGTGGTGAGGGAACAGAGAAAAAAGCTCATTTAGGACCTGCCCTTACGAAGGGGGTAGGCAGCTGTATATCAGGGAATAAACCTTCTGAGAATAAAAACAGCTGGAGCTTGTTAAGGTAATTACACAGGGGAAAGGATAATGTACTGGGAACTCCTCAGAAGAATCTGATTTGTGGTGATGGGAGAGAGATAAAAGCTCATTTAGGAACGACATGAACATGCTGCTTAGGTAGCTGTTTATCAGTAAATATCTCCACTGAGATTAAAAAAGAAGTAGCTTAATAAATTAAGTACTTCCTGGTATGATTACTGTACTGGTAACTCCCAAAAAGAATCTGGATTGTGGTGAGGGAACAGAGAAAAAACTCATTTATGACCTGCACTTACGAAAGGGGTAGGAAGCTGTATATCAGGGATTAAACCTTCTGAGAATAAAAACAGCTGGAGCTTGTTAAGGTAATTACACAGGGGAAAGGATAATGTACTGGGAACTCCTCAGAAGAATCTGATTTGTGGTGAGGGGAGAGAGATAAAAGCTCATTTAAGAACGACATGAACATGCTGCTTAGGTAGCTGTTTATCAGTAAATATCTCCACTGAGATTAAGAAATGCAGTAGCTTAAAAAATTAAGTACTTCCTGGTATGGTTACTGTACTGGTAACTCCCCCAAAGAATCTGGATTGTGGTGAGGGAAGAGAGAAAAAAGCTCATTTAGGACCTGCACTTACGAAGGGGGTAGGCAGCTGTATATCAGGGATTAAACCTTCTGAGAATAAAAACAGCTGGAGCTTGTTAAGGTAATTACACAGGGGAAAGGATAATGTACTGGGAACTCCTCAGAAGAATCTGATTTCTTCTGAGGGGAGAGAGATAAAAGCTCATTTATGAACGACATGAACATGCTGCTTAGGAGCTGTTTATCAGTAAATATCTCCACTGAGATTAAGAAAAGCAGTAGCTTAAAAAATTAAGTACTTCCTGGTATGGTTACTGTACTGGTAACTCCCCAAAAGAATCTGGATTGTGGTGAGGGAAGAGAGAAAAAGCTCATTTAGGACCTGCACTTACGAAGGGGGTAGGCAGCTGTATATCAGGGATTAAACCTTCTGAGAATAAAAACAGCTGGAGCTTGTTAAGGTAATTACACAGGGGAAAGGATAATGTACTGGGAACTCCTCAGAAGAATCTGATTTCTTCTGAGGGGAGAGAGATAAAAGTTCATTTATGAACGACATGAACATGCTGCTTAGGTAGCTGTTTATCAGTAAATATCTCCACTGAGATTAAGAAAAGCAGTACCTTAATAAATTAAGTACTTCCTGGTATGGATACTGTACTGGTACCTCCCCAAAAGAATCTGGATTGTGGTGAGGGAACAGAGAAAAAAGCTCATTTAGACCTGCACTTACGAAGGGGGTAGGCAGCTGTATATCAGGGATTAAACCTTCTGAGAATAAAAACAGCTGGAGCTTGTTAAGGTAATTACACAGGGGAAAGGATAATGTACTGGGAACTCCTCAGAAGAATCTGATTTGTGGTGAGGGGAGACAGATAAAAGCTCATTTTGGAACGACATGAACATGCTGCGTAGGTAGCTCTTTATCAGTAAATATATCCACTGAGATTAAGAAAAGCAGTAGCTTAATAAATTAAGTACTTCCTGGTATGGTTACTGTACTGGTAACTCCCCAAAAGAATCTGGATTGTGGTGAGGGAACAGAGAAAAAAGCTCATTTAGGACCTGCCCTTACGAAGGGGGTAGGCAGCTGTATATCAGGGAATAAACCTTCTGAGAATAAAAACAGCTGGAGCTTGTTAAGGTAATTACACATGGGAAAGGATAATGTACTGGGAACTCCTCAGAAGAATCTGATTTGTGGTGAGGGGAGAGAGATAAAAGCTCATTTAGGAACGACATGAACATGCTGCGTAGGTAGCTGTTTATCAGTAAATATCTCCACTGAGATTAAGAAAAGCAGTACCTTAATAAATTAAGTACTTCCTGGTATGGATACTGTACTGGTACCTCCCAAAAGAATCTGGATTGTGGTGAGGGAACAGAGAAAAAAGCTCATTTAGGACCTGCACTTACGAAGGGGGTAGGCAGCTGTATATCAGGGATTAAACCTTCTGAGAATAAAAACACCTGGAGCTTGTTAAGGTAATTACACAGGGGAAAGGATAATGTACTGGGAACTCCTCAGAAGAATCTGATTTGTGGTGATGGGAGAGAGATAAAAGGTCACTTAGGAACGACATGAACATGCTGCGTAGGTAGCTGTTTATCAGTAAATATCTCCACTGAGATTAAGAAAAGCAGTAGCTTAATAAATTAAGTACTTCCTGGTATGGTTACTGTACTGGTAACTCCCCCAAAGAATATGGATTTTGGTGAGGGAACAGAGAAAAAAGCTCATTTAGGACCTGCACTTACGAAGGGGGTAGGCAGCTGTATATCAGGGAGTAAAGCATCTGAGAATAAAAACAGCTGGAGATTGTTAAGGTAATTACACAGGGGAAAGGATAATGTACTGGGAACTCCTCAGAAGAATCTGATTTGTGGTGAGGGGAGAGAGATAAAAGCTCATTAAGAACTACATGAACATGCTGCTTAGGTAGCTGTTTATCAGTAAATATCTCCACTGAGATTAAGAAAAGCAGTAGCTTAATAAATTAATTACTTCCTGGTATGGTTACTGTACTGGTAACTCCCCAAAAGAATCTGGATTGTGGTGAGGGAACAGAGAAAAAAGCTCATTTAGGACCTGCACTTACGAAGGGGGTAGGCAGCTGTATATCAGGGAGTAAACCTTCTGAGAATAAAAACAGCTGGAGCTTGTTACGGTAATTACACAGGGGAAAGGATAATGTACTGGGAACTCCTCATAAGAATCTGATTTGTGGTGAGGGGAGAGAGATAAAAGCTCATTTATGAACGACATGAACATGCTTCGTAAGTAGCTGTTTATCAGTAAATATCTCCACTGAGATTAAGAAAAGCAGTAGCTTAATAAACTAAGTACTTCCTGGTATGGTTACTGTACTGGTAACTCCCCAAAGAATCTGGATTGTCGTGAGGGAACAGAGAAAAAAGCTCATTTAGGACCTGCACTTACGAAGGGGGTAGGCAGCTGTATATCAGGGAGTAAAGCTTCTGAGAATAAAAACAGCTGGAGCTTGTTAAGGTAATTAAACAGGGGAAAGGATAATGTACTGGGAACTCCTCAGAAGAATCTGATTTGTGGTGAGGGGAGAGAGATAAAAGCTCATTTAGGAACGACATGAATATGCTGCGTAGGTAGCTGTTTATCAGTAAATATCTCCACTGAGATTAAGAAAAGCAGTACCTTAATAAATTAAGTACTTCCTGGTATGGATACTGTACTGGTACCTCCCCAAAAGAATCTGGATTGTGGTGAGGGAACAGAGAAAAAAGCTCATTTAGGACCTGCACTTACGAAGGGGGTAGGCAGCTGTATATCAGGGATTAAACCTTCTGAGAATAAAAACAGCTGGAGCTTGTTAAGGTAATTACACAGGGGAAAGGATAATGTACTGGGAACTCCTCAGAAGAATCTGATTTGTGGTGAGGGGAGAGAGATAAAAGCTCATTTAGGAACGACATGAACATGCTGCGTAGGTAGCTTTATCAGTAAATATATCCACTGAGATTAAGAAAAGCAGTAGCTTAATAAATTAAGTACTTTCTGGTATGGTTACTGTACTGGTAACTCCCCAAAAGAATCTGGATTGTGGTGAGGGAACAGAGAAAAAAGCTCATTTAGGACCTGCACTTACGAAGGGGGTAGGCAGCTGTATATCAGGGAGTAAACCTTCTGAGAATAAAAACAGCTGGAGCTTGTTACGGTAATTACACAGGGGAAAGGATAATGTACTGGGAACTCCTCATAAGAATCTGATTTGTGGTGAGGGGAGAGAGATAAAAGCTCATTTATGAACGACATGAACATGCTGCGTAAGTAGCTGTTTATCAGTAAATATCTCCACTGAGATTAAGAAAAGCAGTAGCTTAATAAACTAACTACTTCCTGGTATGGTTACTGTACTGGTAACTCCCCAAAAGAATCTGGATTGTGGTGAGGGAAGAGAGAAAAAAGCTCATTTAGGACCTGCACTTACGAAGGGGGTAGGCAGCTGTATATCAGGGATTAAACCTTCTGAGAATAAAAACACTGGAGCTTGTTAAGGTAATTACACAGGGGAAAGGATAATGTACTGGGAACTCCTCAGAAGAATCTGATTTGTGGTGAGGGGAGAGAGATAAAAGGTCATTTAGGAAGGACATGAACATGCTGCGTAGGTAGCTGTTTATCAGTAAATATCTCCACTGAGATTAAGAAAAGCAGTAGCTTAATAAATTAAGTACTTCCTGGTATGGTTACTGTACTGGTAACTCCCCCAAAGAATCTGGATTGTGGTGAGGGAACAGAGAAAAAAGCTCATTTAGGACCTGCACTTACGAAGGGGGTAGGCAGCTGTATATCAGGGAGTAAAGCTTCTGAGAATAAAAACAGCTGGAGATTGTTAAGGTAATTACACAGGGGAAAGGATAATGTACTGGGAACTCCTCAGAAAAATCTGATTTGTGGTGAGGGGAGAGAGATAAAAGCTCATTTATGAACGACATGAACATGCTGCGTAAGTAGTTGTTTATCAGTAAATATCTCCACTGAGATTAAGAAAAGCAGTAGCTTAATAAACTAAGTACTTCCTGGTATGGTTACTGTACTGGTAACTCCCCAAAAGAATCTGGATTGTGGTGAGGGAACAGAGAAAAAAGCTCATTTAGGACCTGCACATACGAAGGGGGTAGGCAGCTGTATATCAGGGAATAAACCTTCTGAGAATAAAAACAGCTGGAGCTTGTTAAGGTAATTACACACTAGAAAGGATAATGTACTGGGAACTCCTCAGAAGAATCTGATTTGTGGTGAGGGGAGAGAGATAAAAGCTTATTTAGGAACAACATGAACATGCTGCGTAGGTTGCTGTTTATCAGTAAATATCTCCACTGAGATTAAGAAAAGCAGTAGCTTAATAAATTAAGTACTTCCTGGTATGGTTACTGTATTGGTAACTACCCAAAAGAATCTGAATTGTGGTGAGGGAACCGAGAAAAAAGCTCATTTAGGACCTGCACTTACGAAGGGGGTAGGCAGCTGTATATCAGGGAGTAAACCTTCTGAGAATAAAAACAGCTGGAGCTTGTTAAGGTAATTACACAGGGAAAGGATAATGTACTGGGAACTCCTCAGAAGAATCTGATTTGTGGTGAGGGGAGAGAGATAAAAGCTCATTTAGGAACGACATGAACATGCTGCGTAGGTAGCTGTTTATCAGTAAATATCTCGACTGAGATTAAGAAAAGCAGTAGCTTAATAAATTAAGTACTTCCTGGTATAGTTACTATACTGGTAACTCCACAAAAGAATCTGGATTGTGGTGAGGGAACAGAGAAAAAAGTTCATTTAGGACCTGCACTTACGAAGTCGGTATGCAGCTGTATATCAGGGAGTAAACCTTCTGAGAATAAAAACAGCTGGAGCTTGTTAAGGTAATTACACAGGGGAAAGGATAATGTACTGGGAACTCCTCAGAAGAATCTTATTTGTGGTGAGGGGAGAGAGATAAAAGCTCATTTAGGAACGACATGAACATGCTGCGTACGTAGCTGTTTATCAGTAAATATCTCCACTGAGATTAAGAAAAGCAGTAGCTTAATAAATTAAGTACTTCCTGGTATGGTTACTGTACTGGTAACTCCCCAAAAGAATCTGGATTGTGGTGAGGGAACAGAGAAAAAAGCTCATTTAGGACCTGCACTTACGAAGGGGGTAGGCAGCTGTATATCAGGGAGTAAACCTTCTGAGAATAAAAACAGCTGGGGCTTGTTAAGGTAATTACACAGGGGAAAGGATAATGTACTGGGAACTCCTCAGAAGAATCTGATTTGTGGTGAGGGGAGAGAGATAAAAGCTTATTTAGGAACGACATGAACATGCTGCATACGTAGCTGTTTATCAGTAAATATCTCCACTGAGATTAAGAAAAGCAGTAGCTTAATAAATTAAGTATTCCTGGTATGGTTACTGTACTGGTAACTCCCCAAAAGAATCTGGATTGTGGTGAGGGAACAGAGAATAAAAGCTCATTTAGGACCTGCACTTACGAAGGGGGTAGGCAGCTGTATATCAGGGAGTAAACCTTCTTCGAATAAAAACAGCTGGGGCTTGTTAAGGTAATTACACAGCGGAAAGGATAATGTACTGGGAACTACTCAGAAGAATCTGATTTGTGGTGAGGGGAGAGAGATAAAAGCTCATTTAGGAACGACATGAACATGCTGCGTAAGTAGCTGTTTATCAGTAAATATCTCCACTGAGATTAAGAAAAGCAGTAGCTTAATAAATTAAGTACTTCCTGGTATGGTTGCTGTACTGGTAATTCCCCAAAAGAATCTGGATTGTGGTGAGGGAACAGAGAAAAAAGCTCATTTAGGACCTGCACTTACGAAGGGGGTAGGCAGCTATATATCAAGGAGTAAACCTTCTGAGAATAAAAACAGCTGGAGCTTGTTAAGGTAATTACACAGGGGAAAGGATAATGTACTGGGAACTCCTCAGAAGAATCTGATTTGTGGTGAGGGGAGAGAGATAAAAGCTCATTTAGGAACGACATAAACATGCTGCGTAGGTAGCTGTTTATCAGTAAATATCTCCACTGAGATTAAGAAAACAGTAGCTTAATAAATTAAGTACTTCCTGGTATGGTTACTGTACTGGTAACTCCCCAAAAGAATCTGGATTGTGGTGAGGGAAGAGAGAAAAAAGCTCATTTAGGACCTGCACTTACGAAGGGGGTAGGCAGCTGTATATCAGGGATTAAACCTTCTGAGAATAAAAACAGCTGGAGCTTGTTAAGGTAATTACACAGGGGAAAGGATAATGTACTGGGAACTCCTCAGAAGAATCTGATTTGTGTGAGGGGAGAGAGATAAAAGCTCATTTAGGAACGACATGAACATGCTGCGTAGGTAGCTGTTTATCAGTAAATATCTCCACTGAGATTAAGAAAAGCAGTAGCTTAATAAATTAAGTACTTCCTGGTATGGTTACTGTACTGGTAACTCCCCCAAAGAATCTGGATTGTGGTGAGGGAACAGAGAAAAAAGCTCATTTAGGACCTGCACTTACGAAGGGGGTAGGCAGCTGTATATCAGGGAGTAAACCTTCTGAGAATAAAAACAGCTGGAGCTTGTTAAGGTAATTACACAGGGGAAAGGATAATGTACTGGGAACTCCTCAGAAGAATCTGATTTGTGGTGAGGGGAGAGAGATAAAAGCTCATTTATGAACGACATGAACATGCTGCGTAGGTAGCTGTTTATCAGTAAATATCTCCACTGAGATTAAGAAAAGCAGTAGCTTAATAAATTAAGTACTTCCTGGTATGGTTACTGTACTGGTAACTCCCCAAAAGAATCTGGATTGTGGTGAGGGAACAGAGAAAAAAGCTCATTTAGGACCTGCACTTACGAAGGGGGTAGGCAGCTGTATATCAGGGAGTAAACCTTCTGAGAATAAAAACAGCTGGAGCTTGTTAAGGTAATTACACAGGGGAAAGGATAATGTACTGGGAACTCCTCAGAAGAATCTGATTTGTGGTGAGGGGAGAGAGATAAAAGCTCATTTAGGAACGACATGAACATGCTGCGTAGGTAGCTGTTTATCAGTAAATATCCCACTGAGATTAAGAAAAGCAGTAGCTTAATAAATTAAGTACTTCCTGGTATGGTTACTGTACTGGTAACTCCCCAAAAGAATCTGGATTGTGGTGAGGGAACAGAGAAAAAAGCTCATTTAGGACCTGCACTTACGAAGGGGGTAGGCAGCTGTATATCAGGGATAAACCTTCTGAGAATAAAAACAGCTGGAGCTTGTTAAGGTAATTACACAGGGAAAGGATAATGTACTGGGAACTCCTCAGAAGAATCTGATTTGTGGTGAGGGGAGAGAGATAAAAGCTCATTTAGGAACGACATGAACATGCTGCGTAGGTAGCTGTTTATCAGTAAATATCTCCACTGAGATTAAGAAAAGCAGTAGCTTAATAAATTAAGTACTTCCTGGTATGGTTACTGTACTGGTAACTCCCCAAAAGAATCTGGATTGTGGTGAGGGAACAGAGAAAAAAGCTCATTTAGGACCTGCACTTACGAAGGGGTAGGCAGCTGTATATCAGGGAGTAAACCTTCTGAGAATAAAAACAGCTGGAGCTTGTTAAGGTAATTACACAGGGGAAAGGATAATGTACTGGGAACTCCTCAGAAGAATCTGATTTGTGGTGAGGGGAGAGAGATAAAAGCTCATTTAGGAACGACATGAACATGCTGCGTACGTAGCTGTTTATCAGTAAATATCTCCACTGAGATTAAGAAAAGCAGTAGCTTAATAAATTAAGTATTCCTGGTATGGTTACTGTACTGGTAACTCCCCAAAAGAATCTGGATTGTGGTGAGGGAACAGAGAAAAAAGCTCATTTAGGACCTGCACTTACGAAGGGGGTAGGCAGCTGTATATCAGGGAGTAAACCTTCTGAGAATAAAAACAGCTGGGGCTTGTTAAGGTAATTACACAGGGGAAAGGATAATGTACTGGGAACTCCTCAGAAGAATCTGATTTGTGGTGAGGGGAGAGAGATAAAAGCTCATTTAGGAACGACATGAACATGCTGCTAGTAGCTGTTTATCAGTAAATATCTCCACTGAGATTAAGAAAAGCAGTAGCTTAATAAATTAAGTACTTCCTGGTATGGTTACTGTACTGGTAACTCCCCAAAAGAATCTGGATTGTGGTGAGGGAACAGAGAAAAAAGCTCATTTAGGACCTGCACTTACGAAGGGGGTAGGCAGCTGTATATCAGGGAGTAAACCTTCTGAGAATAAAAACAGCTGGAGCTTGTTAAGGTAATTACACACGGGGAAAGGATAATGTACTGGGAACTCCTCAGAAGAATCTGATTTGTGGTGAGGGGAGAGAGATAAAAGCTCATTTAGGAACGACATGAACATGCTGCGTAAGTAGCTGTTTATCAGTAAATATCTCCACTGAGATTAAGAAAAGCAGTAGCTTAATAAAATAAGTACTTCCTGGTATGGTTACTGTACTGGTAACTCCCCAAAAGAATCTGGATTGTGGTGAGGGAACAGAGAAAAAAGCTCATTTAGGACCTGCACTTACGAAGGGGGTAGGCAGCTGTATATCAGGGAGTAAACCTTCTGAGAATAAAAACAGCTGGAGCTTGTTAAGGTAATTACACAGGGGAAAGGATAATGTACTGGGAACTCCTCAGAAGAATCTGATTTGTGGTGAGGGGAGAGAGATAAAAGCTCATTTAGGAACGACATGAACATGCTGCGTAGGTAGCTGTTTATCAGTAAATATCTCCACTGAGATTAAGAAAAGCAGTAGCTTAATAAATTAAGTACTTCCTGGTATGGTTGCTGTACTGGAAACTCCCCAAAAGAATCTGGATTGTGGTGAGGGAACAGAGAAAAAAGCTCATTTAGGACCTGCACTTACGAAGGGGGTAGGCAGCTATATATCAAAGAGTAAACCTTCTGAGAATAAAAACAGGTGGAGCTTGTTAAGGTAATTACACAGGGGAAAGGATAATGTACTGGGAACTCCTCAGAAGAATCTGATTTGTGGTGAGGGGAGAGAGATAAAAGCTCATTTAGGAACGACATGAACATGCTGCGTACGTAGCTGTTTATCAGTAAATATCTCCACTGAGATTAAGAAAAGCAGTAGCTTAATAAATTAAGTACTTCCTGGTATGGTTACTGTACTGGTAACTCCCCAAAAAAATCTGGATTGTGGTGAGGGAACAGAGAAAAAAGCTCATTTAGGACCTGCACTTACAAAGGGGGTAGGCAGCTGTATATCAGGGAGTAAACCTTCTGAGAATAAAAACAGCTGGGGCTTGTTAAGGTAATTACACAGGGGAAAGGATAATGTACTGGGAACTCCTCAGAAGAATCTGATTTGTGGTGAGGGGAGAGAGATAAAAGCTCATTTAGGAACGACATGAACATGCTGCGTAAGTAGCTGTTTATCAGTAAATATCTCCACTGAGATTAAGAAAAGCAGTAGCTTAATAAATTAAGTATTCCTGGTATGGTTACTGTACTGGTAACTCCCCAAAAGAATCTGGATTGTGGTGAGGGAACAGAGAATAAAAGCTCATTTAGGACCTGCACTTACGAAGGGGGTAGGCAGCTGTATATCAGGGAGTAAACCTTCTTCCAATAAAAACAGCTGGAGCTTGTTAAGGTAATTACACAGCGGAAAGGATAATGTACTGGGAACTACTCAGAAGAATCTGATTTGTGGTGAGGGGAGAGAGATAAAAGCTCATTAAGGAACGACATGAACATGCTGCGTAAGTAGCTGTTTATCAGTAAATATCTCCACTGAGATTAAGAAAAGCAGTAGCTTAATAAATTAAGTACTTCCTGGTATGGTTACTGTACTGGTAACTCCACAAACAATCTGGATTGTGGTGAGGGAAGAGAGAAAAAAGCTCATTTAGGACCTGCACTTAGGAAGGGGGTAGGCAGCTGTATATCAGAGAGTAAACTTTCTGAGAATAAAAATAGCTGGAGCTTGTTAAGGTAATTACACATTGGAAAGGATAATGTACTGGGAACTCCTCAGAAGAATCTGATTTGTGGTGAGGGGAGAGAGATAAAAGATCATTTAGCAACGACATGAACATGCTGTGTAGGTAGCTGTTTATCAGTAAATATCTCCACTGAGATTAAGAAAAAGAGTAGCTTAATAAATTAAGTACTTCCTGGTATGGTTACTGTACTGGTAACTCCCTAAAAGAATCTGGATTGTGGTGAGGGAACAGATTAAAAAGCTCATTTAGGACCTGCACTTACGAAGGGGGTAGGCAGCTGTATATCAGGGAGTAAACCTTCTCAGAATCAAAACAGCTGGAGCTTGTTAAGGTAATTACACAGGGTAAATGATAATGTACTGGGAACACCTCAGAAGAATCTGATTTGTGGTGAGGGGAGAGAGATAAAAGCTCATTTAGGAACGATATGAACATGCTGCGTAGGTAGCTGTTTATCAGTAAATATCTCCACTGAGATTAAGAAAAGCAGTAGCTTAATAAATTAAGTACTTCCTGTTATGGTTACTGTACTGGTAACTCCCCAAAAGAATCTGGATTGTGGTGAGGGAACAGAGAAAAAAGTTCATTTAGGACCTGCACTTACGAAGTCGGTATGCAGCTGTATATCAGGGAGTAAACCTTCTGAGAATAAAAACAGCTGGAGCTTGTTAAGGTAATTACACAGGGGAAAGGATAATGTACTGGGAACTCCTCAGAAGAATCTGATTTGTGGTGAGGGGAGAGAGATAAAAGCTCATTTAGGAACGACATGAACATGCTGCGTAGGTAGCTGTTTATCAGTAAATATCTCCACTTCGATTAAGAAAAGCAGTAGCTTATTAAATTAAGTACTTCCTGGTATGGTTACTGTACTGGTAACTCCCCAAAAGAATCTGGATTGTGGTGAGGGAACAGAGAAAAACGCTCATTTAGGACCTGCACTTACGAAGGGGGTAGGCAGCTGTATATCGGGGAGTAAACCTTCTGAGAATAAAAACAGCTGGAGCTTGTTAAGGTAATTACACAGGGGAAAGGATAATGTACTGGGAACTCCTCAGAAGAATCTGATTTGTGGTGAGGGGAGAGAGATAAAAGCTCATTTAGGAACGACATGAACATGCTGGGTAGGTAGCAGTTTATCAGTAAATATCTCCACTGAGATTAAGAAAAGCAGTAGCTTAATAAATTAAGTACTTCTTGGTATGGTTACTGTACTGGTAACTCCCCAAAAGAATCTGGATTGTGGTGAGGGAACAGAGAAAAAAGCTCATTTAGAACCTGCACTTACGAAGGGGGTAGGCAGCTGTATATCAGGGAGTAAACCTTCTGGAATAAAAACAGCTGGAGCTTGTTAAGGTAATTACACAGGGGAAAGGATAAAATATTGGGAACTCCTCAGAAGAATCTGATTTGTGGTGAGGGGAGAGAGATAAAAGCTCATTTAGGAACGACATGAACATGCTGCGTAGGTAGCTGTTTATCAGTAAATATCTCCACTGAGATTACGAAAAGCAGTAGCTCAATAAATTAAGTACTTCCTGGTATGGTTACTGTACTGGTAACTCCCCAAAAGAATGTGGATTGTGGTGAGGGAACAGAGAAAAACGCTCATTTAGGACCTGCACTTCGAATGGCGTAGGCAGCTGTATATCAGGGAATAAACCTTCTGAGAATAAAATCAGCTGGAGCTTGTTAAGGTAAATACACAGGGGAAATTATAAAGTACTGGGAACACCTCAGAAGAATCTGATTTGTGGTGAGGAGATAGAGATAAAAGCTCATTTTGGAACGACATGAACGTGCTGCGTACGTAGCTGTTTATCAGTAAATATCTCCACTGAGATTAAGAAAAGCAGTAGCTTAATAAATTAAGTACTTCCTGGTATGGTTACTGTACTGGTAACTCCCCAAAAGAATCTGGATTGTGGTGAGGGAACAGAGAAAAAAGCTCATTTAGGACCTGCACTTACGAAGGGGGTAGGCAGCTGTATATCAGGGAGTAAACCTTCTGAGAATAAAAACAGCTGGAGCTTGTTAAGGTAATTACACAGGGGAAAGGATAATGTACTGGGAACTCCCAGAAGAATCTGATTTGTGGTGAGGGGATAGAGATAAAAGCTCATTTAGGAACGACATGAACATGCTGCGTAGGTCGCTGTTTATCAGTAAATATCTCCACTGAGATTAAGAAAAGCAGTAGCTTAATAAATTAAGTACTTCCTGGTATGGTTACTGTACTGGTATCTCCCCAAAAGAATCTGGATTGTGGTGAGGGAACAGAGAAAAAAGCTCATTTAGGACCTGCACTTACGAAGGGGGTAGGCAGCAGTATATCAGGGAGTAAACCTTATGAGAATAAAAACAGCTGGAGCTTGTTAAGGTAATTACACAGTGGAAAGGATAATGTACTGGGAACTCCTCAGAAGAATCTGATTTGTGGTGAGGGGAGAGAGATAAAAGCTTATTTAGGAACGACATGAACATGCTGCGTAGGTAGCTGTTTATCAGTAAATATCTCCACTGAGATTAAGAAAAGCAGTAGCTTAATAAATTAAGTACTTCCTGGTATGGTTACTGTACTGGTAACTCCCCAAAAGAATCTGGATTGTGGTGAGGGAACAGAGAAAAAAGCTCATTTAGGACTTCTCTTACGAAGGGGGTAGGGAGCTGTATATCAGGGAGTAACCCTTCTGAGACTAAAAACAGCTGGAGCTTGTTAAGGTAATTACACAGGGTAAAGGATAATGTACTGGGAACTCCTCAGAAGAATCTGATTTGTGGTGAGGGGAGAGAGATAAAAGCTCATTTAGGAACGACATGAACATGCTGCGTAAGTAGCTGTTTATCAGTAAATATCTCCACTGAGATTAAGAAAAGCAGTAGCTTAATAAATTAAGTACTTCCTGGTATGGTTCCTGTACTGGTAGCTCCCCAAAAGAATCTGGATTGTGGTGAGGGAACAGAGAAAAAAGCTCATTTAGGACCTGCACTGACGAAGGGGGTAGGCAGCTGTATATCAGGGAGTAAACCTTCTGAGAATAAAAACAGCTGGAGCTTGTTAAGGTAATTACTCAGGGGAAAGGATAAAGTACTGGGAACTCCTCAGAAGAATCTGATTTGTGGTGAGGGGAGAGAGATAAAAGCTCATTTAGGAACGACATGAATATGCTGCGTAGGTAGCTGTTTATCAGTAAATATCTCCACTGAGATTAAGAAAAGCAGTAGCTTAATAAATTAAGTACTTCCTGGTATGGTTACTGTACTGGTAACTCCCCAAAAGAATCTGGATTGTGGTGCGGGAACAGAGAAAAAAGCTCATTTAGGACCTACACTTACGAAGTGGGTAGGCAGCTGTATATCAGGGAGTAAACCTTCTGAGAATAAAAACAGCTGGAGCTTGTTAAGGTAATTACATAGGGGAAATTATAAAGTACTGGGAACTCCTCAGAAGAATCTGATTTGTGGTGAGGGGAGAGAGATAAAATCTCATTTAGGAACGACATGAACATGCTGCGTATGTAGCTGTTTATCAGTAAATATCTCCACTGAGATTAAGAAAAGCAGTAGCTTAATAAATTAAGTACTTCCTGGTATGGTTACTGTACTGGTAACTCCCCAAAAGAATCTGAATTGTGGTGAGGGAACAGAGAAAAAAGCTCATTTAGGACCTGCACTTACGAAGGGGGTAGGCAGCTGTATATCAGTGAGTAAACCTTCTGAGAATAAAAACAGCTGGAGCTTGTTAAGGTAATTACACAGGGGAAAGGATAATGTACTGGGAACTCCTCAGAAGAATCTGATTTGTGGTGAGGGGAGAGAGATATAAGCTTATTTAGGAACGACATGAACATGCTGCGTAGGTAGCTGTTTATTAGTAAATATCTCCCCTGAGATTAAGAAAAGCAGTAGCTTAATAAATTAAGTACTTCCTGGTATGGTTACTGTACTGGTAACTCCCCAAAAGAATCTGGATTGTGGTGAGGGAACAGAGAAAAAATCTCATTTAGGACCTGCACTTACGAAGGGGGTAGGCAGCTGTATATCAGGGAGTAAACCTTCTGAGAATAAAAACAGCTGGAGCTTGTTAAGGTAATTACACAGGGGAAAGGATAATGTACTGGGAACTCCTCAGAAGTATCTGATTTGTGGTGAGGGGAGAGAGATAAAAGCTCATTTAAGAACGACATGAACATGCTGTGTAGGTAGCTGTTTATCAGTAAATATCTCCACTGAGATTAAGAAAAGCAGTAGCTTAATAAATTAAGTACTTCCTGGTATGGTTACTGTACTGGTAACTCCCCAAAAGAATCTGGATTGTGGTGAGGGAACAGAGAAAAAAGCTCATTTACAACCTGCACTTACGAAGGGGGTAGGCAGCTGTATATCAGGGAGTAAACCTTCTGAGAATAAAAACAGCTGGAGCTTGTTAAGGTAATTACACAGGGGAAATTATAAAGTACTGGGAACTCCTCAGAAGAATCTGATTTGTGGTGAGGGGATAGAGATAAAAGCTCATTTAGGAACGACATGAACATGCTGCGTACGTAGCTGTTTATCAGTACATATCTCCACTGAGATTAAGAAAAGCAGTAGCTTAATAAATTAGGTACTTCCTGGTATGGTTACTGTACTGGTAACTCCCCAAAAGAATCTGGATTGTGGTGAGGGAACAGAGAAAAAAGCTCATTTAGGACCTGCACTGACGAAGGGGGTAGGCAGCTGTATATCAGGGAGTAAACCTTCTGAGAATAAAAACAGCTGGAGCTTGTTAAGGTAATTACACAGGTTAAAGGACAATGTACTGGGAACTCCTCAGAAGAATCTGATTTGTGGTGAGGGGAGAGAGATAAAAGCTCATTTAGGAACGACATGAACATGCTGCGTAGGTAGCTGTTTATCAGTAAATATCTCCACTGAGATTAAGAAAAGCAGTATCTTAATAAATTAAGTACTTCCAGGTATGGTTACTGTACTGGTAACTCCCCAAAAGAATCTGGATTGTGGTGAGGGAAGAGAGAAAGAAGCTCATTTAGGACCTGCACTTACGAAGGGGGTAGGCAGCTTTATATCAGGGAGTAAACCTTCTGAGAATAAAAACAGCTGGAGCTTGTTAAGGTAATTACACAGGGGAAAGGATAATGTACTGGGAACTCCTCAGAAGAATCTGATTTGTGGTGAGGGGAGAGAGATAAAAGCTCATTTAGGAACGACATGAACATGCTGCGTAAGTAGCTGTTTATCAGTAAATATCTCCACTGAGATTAAGAAAAGCAGTAGCTTAATAAATTAAGTACTTCCTGGTATGGTTACTGTACTGGTAACTCCCCAAAAGAATCTGGATTGTGGTGAGGGAACAGAGAAAAAAGCTCATTTAGGAACTGCACTTACGAAGGGGGTAGCCAGCTGTATATCAGGGAGTAAACCTTCTGAGAATAAAAAGAGCTGGCGCTTGTTAAGGTAATTACACAGGGGAAAGGATAATGTACTGGGAACTCCTCATAAGAATCTGATTTGTGGTGAGGGGAGAGAGATAAAAGCTCATTTAGGAACGACATGAACATGCTGCGTAGGTAGCTGTTTATCAGTAAATATCTCCACTGAGATTAAGAAAAGCAGTAGCTTAATACATTAAGTACTTCCTGGTATGGTTACTGTACTTGTAACTCCCCAAAGAATGTGGATTGTGTTGAGGGAACAGAGAAAAAAGCTCATTTAGGACCTGCACTTACGAAGGGGGTAGGCAGCTGTATATCAGGGAGTAAACCTTCTGAGAATAAAAACAGCTGGAGCTTGTTAAGGTAATTACACAGGGGAAAGGATAAAGTACTGGGAACTCCTCAGAAGAATCTGAAATGTGGTGAGGGGAGAGAGATAAAAGCTCATTTAGGAACGACATGAATATGCTGCGTAGGTAGCTGTTTATCAGTAAATATCTCCACTGAGATTAAGAAAAGCAGTAGCTTAATAAATTAAGTACTTCCTGGTATGGTTACTGTACTGGTAACTCCCCAAAAGAATCTGGATTGTGGTGAGGGAACAGAGAAAAAAGCTCATTTAGGACCTACACTTACGAAGTGGGTAGGCAGCTGTATATCAGGGAGTAAACCTTCTGAGAATAAAAACAGCTGGAGCTTGTTAAGGTAATTACATAGGGGAAATTATAAAGTACTGGGAACTCCTCAGAAGAATCTGATTTGTGGTGAGGGGAGAGAGATAAAATCTCATTTAGGAACGACATGAACATGCTGCGTATGTAGCTGTTTATCAGTAAATATCTCCACTGAGATTAAGAAAAGCAGTAGCTTAATAAATTAAGTACTTCCTGGTATGGTTACTGTACTGGTAACTCCCCAAAAGAATCTGAATTGTGGTGAGGGAACAGAGAAAAAAGCTCATTTAGGACCTGCACTTACGAAGGGGGTAGGCAGCTGTATATCAGTGAGTAAACCTTCTGAGAATAAAAACAGCTGGAGGTTGTTAAGGTAATTACACAGGGGAAAGGATAATGTACTGGGAACTCCTCAGAAGAATCTGATTTGTGGTGAGGGGAGAGAGATATAAGCTTATTTAGGAACGACATGAACATGCTGCGTAGGTAGCTGTTTATTAGTAAATATCTCCCCTGAGATTAAGAAAAGCAGTAGCTTAATAAATTAAGTACTTCCTGGTATGGTTACTGTACTGGTAACTCCCCAAAAGAATCTGGATTGTGGTGAGGGAACAGAGAAAAAATCTCATTTAGGACCTGCACTTACGAAGGGGGTAGGCAGCTGTATATCAGGGAGTAAACCTTCTGAGAATAAAAACAGCTGGAGCTTGTTAAGGTAATTACACAGGGGAAAGGATAATGTACTGGGAACTCCTCAGAAGTATCTGATTTGTGGTGAGGGGAGAGAGATAAAAGCTCATTTAAGAACGACATGAACATGCTGTGTAGGTAGCTGTTTATCAGTAAATATCTCCACTGAGATTAAGAAAAGCAGTAGCTTAATAAATTAAGTACTTCCTGGTATGGTTACTGTACTGGTAACTCCCCAAAAGAATCTGGATTGTGGTGAGGTTCAGAGAAAAAAGCTCATTTAGGACCTGCACATACGAAGGGGGTAGGCAGCTGTATATCAGGGAGTAAACCTTCTGAGAATAAAAACAACTGGAGCTTGGTAAGGTAATTACACAGGGGAAAGTATAATGTACTGGGAACTCCTCAGAAGAATCTGATTTGTGGTTAGTGGAGAGAGATAAAAGCTCATTTAGGAACGACATGAACATGCTGCGTACGTAGCTATTTATCAGTAAATATCTCCACTGAGATTAAGAAAAGCAGCAGCTTAATAAATTAAGTCCTTCCTGGTATGGTTACTGTACTGGTAACTCCCCAAAAGAATCTGGATTGTGGTGAGGGAACAGAGAAAAAGCTCATTTACAACCTGCACTTACGAAGGGGGTAGGCAGCTGTATATCAGGGAGTAAACCTTCTGAGAATAAAAACAGCTGGAGCTTGTTAAGGTAATTACACAGGGGAAATTATAAAGTACTGGGAACTCCTCAGAAGAATCTGATTTGTGGTGAGGGGATAGAGATAAAAGCTCATTTAGGAACGACATGAACATGCTGCGTACGTAGCTGTTTATCAGTACATATCTCCACTGAGATTAAGAAAAGCAGTAGCTTAATAAATTAGGTACTTCCTGGTATGGTTACTGTACTGGTAACTCCCCAAATGAATCTGGATTGTGGTGAGGGAACAGAGAAAAAAGCTCATTTAGGACCTGCACTGACGAAGGGGGTAGGCAGCTGTATATCAGGGAGTAAACCTTCTGAGAATAAAAACAGCTGGAGCTTGTTAAGGTAATTACACAGGTTAAAGGACAATGTACTGGGAACTCCTCAGAAGAATCTGATTTGTGGTGAGGGGAGAGAGATAAAAGCTCATTTAGGAACGACATGAACATGCTGCGTAGGTAGCTGTTTATCAGTAAATATCTCCACTGAGATTAAGAAAAGCAGTATCTTAATAAATTAAGTACTTCCTGGTATGGTTACTGTACTGGTAACTCCCCAAAAGAATCTGGATTGTGGTGAGGGAAGAGAGAAAGAAACTCATTTAGGACCTGCACTTACGAAGGGGGTAGGCAGCTTTATATCAGGGAGTAAACCTTCTGAGAATAAAAACAGCTGGAGCTTGTTAAGGTAATTACACAGGGGAAAGGATAATGTACTGGGAACTCCTCAGAAGAATCTGATTTGTGGTGAGGGGAGAGAGATAAAAGCTCATTTAGGAACGACATGAACATGCTGCGTAAGTAGCTGTTTATCAGTAAATATCTCCACTGAGATTAAGAAAAGCAGTAGCTTAATAAATTAAGTACTTCCTGGTATGGTTACTGTACTGGTAACTCCCCAAAAGAATCTGGATTGTGGTGAGGGAACAGAGAAAAAAGCTCATTTAGGAACTGCACTTACGAAGGGGGTAGCCAGCTGTATATCAGGGAGTAAACCTTCTGAGAATAAAAAGAGCTGGCGCTTGTTAAGGTAATTACACAGGGGAAAGGATAATGTACTGGGAACTCCTCATAAGAATCTGATTTGTGGTGAGGGGAGAGAGATAAAAGCTCATTTAGGAACGACATGAACATGCTGCGTAGGTAGCTGTTTATCAGTAAATATCTCCACTGAGATTAAGAAAAGCAGTAGCTTAATACATTAAGTACTTCCTGGTATGGTTACTGTACTGGTAACTCCCCAAAGAATGTGGATTGTGTTGAGGGAACAGAGAAAAAAGCTCATTTAGGACCTGCACTTACGAAGGGGGTAGGCAGCTGTATATCAGGGAGTAAACCTTCTGAGAATAAAAACAGCTGGAGCTTGTTAAGGTAATTACACAGGGGAAAGGATAAAGTACTGGGAACTCCTCAGAAGAATCTGATTTGTGGTGAGGGGAGAGAGATAAAAGCTCATTAGGAACGACATGAATATGCTGCGTAGGTAGCTGTTTATCAGTAAATATCTCCACTGAGATTAAGAAAAGCAGTAGCTTAATAAATTAAGTACTTCCTGGTATGGTTACTGTACTGGTAACTCCCCAAAAGAATCTGGATTGTGGTGAGGGAACAGAGAAAAAAGCTCATTTAGGACCTACACTTACGAAGTGGGTAGGCAGCTGTATATCAGGGAGTAAACCTTCTGAGAATAAAAACAGCTGGAGCTTGTTAAGGTAATTACATAGGGGAAAGGATAATGTACTGGGAACTCCTCAGAAGAATCTGATTTGTGGTGAGGGGAGAGAGATATAAGCTTATTTAGGAACGACATGAACATGCTGCGTAGGTAGCTGTTTATTAGTAAATATCTCCCCTGAGATTAAGAAAAGCAGTAGCTTAATGAATTAAGTACTTCCTGGTATGGTTACTGTACTGGTAACTCCCCAAAAGAATCTGGATTGTGGTGAGGGAACAGAGAAAAAATCTCATTTAGGACCTGCACTTACGAAGGGGGTAGGCAGCTGTATATCAGGGAGTAAACCTTCTGAGAATAAAAACAGCTGGAGCTTGTTAAGGTAATTACACAGGGGAAAGGATAATGTACTGGGAACTCCTCAGAAGTATCTGATTTGTGGTGAGGGGAGAGAGATAAAAGCTCATTTAAGAACGACATGAACATGCTGTGTAGGTAGCTGTTTCTCAGTAAATATCTCCACTGAGATTAAGAAAAGCAGTAGCTTAATAAATTAAGTACTTCCTGGTATGGTTACTGTACTGGTAACTCCCCAAAAGAATCTGGATTGTGGTGAGGTTCAGAGAAAAAAGCTCATTTAGGACCTGCACATACGAAGGGGTTAGGCAGCTGTATATCAGGGAGTAAACCTTCTGAGAATAAAAACAACTGGAGCTTGGTAAGGTAATTACACAGGGGAAAGTATAATGTAATGGGAACTCCTCAGAAGAATCTGATTTGTGGTTAGTGGAGAGAGATAAAAGCTCATTTAGGAACGACATGAACATGCTGCGTACGTAGCTATTTATCAGTAAATATCTCCACTGAGATTAAGAAAAGCAGCAGCTTAATAAATTAAGTCCTTCCTGGTATGGTTACTGTACTGGTAACTCCCCAAAAGAATCTGGATTGTGGTGAGGGAACAGAGAAAAAAGCTCATTTACAACCTGCACTTACGAAGGGGGTAGGCAGCTGTATATCAGGGAGTAAACCTTCTGAGAATAAAAACAGCTGGAACTTGTTAAGGTAATTACACAGGGGAAATTATAAAGTACTGGGAACTCCTCAGAAGAATCTGATTTGTGGTGAGGGGGATAGAGATAAAAGCTCATTTAGGAACGACATGAACATGCTGCGTACGTAGCTGTTTATCAGTACATATCTCCACTGAGATTAAGAAAAGCAGTAGCTTAATAAATTAGGTACTTCCTGGTATGGTTACTGTACTGGTAACTCCCCAAATGAATCTGGATTGTGGTGAGGGAACAGAGAAAAAAGCTCATTTAGGACCTGCACTGACGAAGGGGGTAGGCAGCTGTATATCAGGGAGTAAACCTTCTGAGAATAAAAACAGCTGGAGCTTGTTAAGGTAATTACACAGGTTAAAGGACAATGTACTGGGAACTCCTCAGAAGAATCTGATTTGTGGTGAGGGGAGAGAGATAAAAGCTCATTTAGGAACGACATGAACATGCTGCGTAGGTAGCTGTTTATCAGTAAATATCTCCACTGAGATTAAGAAAAGCAGTATCTTAATAAATTAAGTACTTCCTGGTATGGTTACTGTACTGGTAAGTCCCCAAAAGAATCTGGATTGTGGTGAGGAAGAGAGAAAGAAACTCATTTAGGACCTGCACTTACGAAGGGGGTAGGCAGCTTTATATCAGGGAGTAAACCTTCTGAGAATAAAAACAGCTGGAGCTTGTTAAGGTAATTACACAGGGGAAAGGATAATGTACTGGGAACTCCTCAGAAGAATCTGATTTGTGGTGAGGGGAGAGAGATAAAAGCTCATTTAGGAACGACATGAACATGCTGCGTAAGTAGCTGTTTATCAGTAAATATCTCCACTGAGATTAAGAAAAGCAGTAGCTTAATAAATTAAGTACTTCTGGTATGGTTACTGTACTGGTAACTCCCCAAAAGAATCTGGATTGTGGTGAGGGAACAGAGAAAAAAGCTCATTTAGGAACTGCACTTACGAAGGGGGTAGCCAGCTGTATATCAGGGAGTAAACCTTCTGAGAATAAAAAGAGCTGGCGCTTGTTAAGGTAATTACACAGGGGAAAGGATAATGTACTGGGAACTCCTCATAAGAATCTGATTTGTGGTGAGGGGAGAGAGATAAAAGCTCATTTAGGAACGACATGAACATGCTGCGTAGGTAGCTGTTTGTCAGTAAATATCTCCACTGAGATTAAGAAAAGCAGTAGCTTAATACATTAAGTACTTCCTGGTATGGTTACTGTACTGGTAACTCCCCAAAGAATGTGGATTGTGTTGAGGGAACAGAGAAAAAAGCTCATTTAGGACCTGCACTTACGAAGGGGGTAGGCAGCTGTATATCAGGGAGTAAACCTTCTGAGAATAAAAACAGCTGGAGCTTGTTAAGGTAATTACATAGGGGAAATTATAAAGTACTGGGAACTCCTCAGAAGAATCTGATTTGTGGTGAGGGGAGAGAGATAAAAGCTCATTTAGGAACGACATGAACATGCTGCGTAGGTAGCTGTTTATCAGTAAATATCTCCACTGAGATTAAGAAAAGCAGTAGCTTAATACATTAAGTACTTCCTGGTATGGTTACTGTACTTGTAACTCCCCAAAGAATGTGGATTGTGTTGAGCGAACAGAGAAAAAAGCTCATTTAGGACCTGCACTTACGAAGGGGGTAGGCAGCTGTATATCAGGGAGTAAACCTTCTGAGAATAAAAACAGCTGGAGCTTGTTAAGGTAATTACACAGGGGAAAGGATAAAGTACTGGGAACTCCTCAGAAGAATCTGAAATGTGGTGAGGGGAGAGAGATAAAAGCTCATTTAGGAACGACATGAATATGCTGCGTAGGTAGCTGTTTATCAGTAAATATCTCCACTGAGATTAAGAAAAGCAGTAGCTTAATAAATTAAGTACTTCCTGGTATGGTTACTGTACTGGTAACTCCCCAAAAGAATCTGGATTGTGGTGAGGGAACAGAGAAAAAAGCTCATTTAGGACCTACACTTACGAAGTGGGTAGGCAGCTGTATATCAGGGAGTAAACCTTCTGAGAATAAAAACAGCTGGAGCTTGTTAAGGTAATTACATAGGGGAAATTATAAAGTACTGGGAACTCCTCAGAAGAATCTGATTTGTGGTGAGGGGAGAGAGATAAAATCTCATTTAGGAACGACATGAACATGCTGCGTATGTAGCTGTTTATCAGTAAATATCTCCACTGAGATTAAGAAAAGCAGTAGCTTAATAAATTAAGTACTTCCTGGTATGGTTACTGTACTGGTAACTCCCCAAAAGAATCTGAATTGTGGTGAGGGAACAGAGAAAAAAGCTCATTTAGGACCTGCACTTACGAAGGGGGTAGGCAGCTGTATATCAGTGAGTAAACCTTCTGAGAATAAAAACAGCTGGAGGTTGTTAATGTAATTACACAGGGGAAAGGATAATGTTCTGGGAACTCCACAGAAGAATCTGATTTGTGGTGAGGGGAGAGAGATATAAGCTTATTTAGGAACGACATGAACATGCTGCGTAGGTAGCTGTTTATTAGTAAATATCTCCCCTGAGATTAAGAAAAGCAGTAGCTTAATAAATTAAGTACTTCCTGG
>NW_025956906.1:0-45599 GCF_023159225.1 Perognathus longimembris pacificus
GCTCATTTAGGACCTGCACTAACGAAGGGGGTAGGCAGCTGTATATCAGGAAGTAAACCTTCTGAGAATAAAAACAGTTGGAGCTTGCTAAGGTAATTATACAGGGGAAAGGATAATGTACTGGGAACTCCTCAGAAGAATCTGATTTGTGGTGAGGGCAGAGAGATAAAAGCTCATTTAGGAACGACATGAACATGCTGCGTAGGTTGCTGTTTATCAGTAAATATCTCCACTGAGATTAAGAAAAGCAGTAGCTTAATAAATTAAGTACTTCCTGGTATGGTTACTGTACTGGTAACTCCCCAAAAGAATCTGGATTGTGGTGAGGGAACAGAGAAAAAAGCTCATTTAGCACCTGCAGTTACGAAGGGGGTAGGCAGCTGTATATCAGGGAGTAAACCTTCTGAGAATAAAAACAGCTGGAGCTTGTTAAGGTAACTACACAGGGAAGAGGATAATGTACTGGGAACTCCTCAGAAGAATCTGATTTGTGGTGAGGGCAGAGAGATAAAAGCTCATTTAGGAACGACATGAACATGCTGCGTAGGTAGCTGTTTATCAGTAAATATCTCCACTGAGATTAAGAAAAGCAGTAGCTTAATAAATTAAGTACTTCCTGGTATGGTTACTGTACTGGTAACTCTCCAAAAGAATCTGGATTGTGGTGAGGGAACAGAGAAAAAAGCTCATTTAGAACCTGCACTTACGAAGGGGGTAGGCAGCTGTATATCAGGGAGTAAACCTTCTGAGAACAAAAACAGCTGGAGCTTACTAAGGTAATTACACAGGGGAAAGGATAATGTACTGGGAACTCCTCAAAAGAATCTGATTTGTGGAGAGGGCAGAGAGATAAAAGCTCATTTAGGAACGACATGAACATGCTGCGTAGGTAGCTGTTTATCAGTAAATATCTCCACTGAGATTAAGAAATGCAGTAGCTTAATAAATTAAGTACTTCCTGGTATGGTTACTGTACTGGTAACTCTCCAAAAGAATCTGGATTGTGGTGAGGGAACAGAGAAAAAAGCTCATTTAAGACCTGCACTTACGAAGGGGGTAGGCAGCTGTATATCAATGAGTAAACCTTCTGAGAATAAAAACAGCTGGAGCTTGCTAAGGTAATTACACAGGGGAAAGGATAATGTACTGGGAACTCCTCAGAAGAATCTGATTTGTGGTGAGGGCAGAGAGATAAAAGCTCATTTAGGACCGACATGAACATGCTGCGTAGGTAGCTGTTTATCAGTAAATATCTCCACTGAGATTTAGAAAAGCAGTAGCTTAATAAATTAAGTATTTCCTGGTATGGTTACTGTACTGGTAACTCCCCAAAAGAATCTGGATTCTGGTGAGGGAACAGAGAAAAAAGCTCATTTAGGACCTGCCCTTACGAAGGGGGTAGGCAGCTGTATATCAGGGAGTAAAACTTCTGAGAATAAAAACAGCTGGAGCTTGTTAAGGTAATTACACAGGGGAAAGGATAGTGTACTGTGAACTCCTCAGAAGAATCTGATTTGTGGTGAGGGCAGAGAGATAAACGCTCATTTAGGAACGACATGAACATGTTGCGTAGGTAGCTGTTTATCAGTAAATATCTCCACTGAGATTAAGAAAAGCAGTAGCTTAATAAATTAAGTACTTCCTGGTATGGTTACTGTACTGGTAACTCCCCAAAAGAATCTGGATTGTGGTGAGGGAACAGAGAAATAAGCTCATTTAGCACCTGCACTTACGAAGGTTGTAGGCAGCTGTATATCAGGGAGTAAACCTTCTGAGAATAAAAACAGCTGGAGCTTGTTAAGGTAATTACACAGGGGAAAGGATAATGTACTGGGAACTCCTCAGAAGAATCTGATTTTTGGTGAGGGCTGAGAGATAAAAGCTCATTTAGGGAATGACATGAACATGCTGCGTAGGTAGCTGTTTATCAGTAAATATCTCCACTGAGATTAAGAAAAGCAGTAGCTTAATAAATTAAGTACTTCCTGGTATGGTTACTGTACTCGTAACTCCCCAAAAGAATCTGGATTGTGGTGAGGGAACAGAGAAAAAGCTCATTTAGAACCTGCACTTACGAAGGGGGTAGGCAGCTGTATATCAGGGAGTAAACCTTCTGAGAATAAAAACAGCTGGAGCTTGTTAAGGTAATTACACAGGGGAAAGGATAATGTACTGGGAACTCCTCAGAAGAATCTGATTTCTGGTGAGGGCAGAGAGATAAAAGCTCATTTAGGAACGACATGAACATGCTGCGTAGGTAGCTGTTTATCAGTAAATATCTCCACTGAGATTAAGAAAAGCAGTAGCTTAATAAATTAAGTACTTCCTGGTATGGTTACTGTACTGGTAACTCCCCAAAAGAATCTGGATTGTGGTGAGGGAACAGAGAAAAAAGCTCCTTTAGGACCTGCACTTACGAAAGGGTAGGCAGCTGTATATCAGGGAGTAAACCTTCTGAGAATAAAAACAGCTGGAGCTTGTTAAGGTAATTACACAGGGGAAAGGATAATGTACTGGGAAATCCTCAGAAGAATCTGATTTGTGGTGAGGGCAGAGAGATAAAAGCTCATTTAGGAACGACATGAACATGCTGCGTAGGTAGCTGTTCATCAGTAAATATCTCCACTGAGATTAAGAAAAGCAGTAGCTTAATAAATTAAGTACTTCCTGGTATGGTTACTGTACTGGTAACTCCCCAAAAGAATCTGGATTGTGGGGAGGGAACAGAGAAAAAAGCTCATTTAGGACCTGCACTTCCGAAGGGGGTAGGCAGCTGTATATCAGGGAGTAAACCTTCTGAGAATAAAAACAGCTGGAGCTTGTTAAGGTAATTACACAGGGGAAAGGATAATGTACTGGGAACTCCTCAGAAGAATCTGATTTGTGGTGAGGGCAGAGAGATAAATGCTCATTTAGGAACGACATGAACATGCTGCGTAGGTAGCTGTTTATCAGTAAATATCTCCACTGAGATTAAGAAAAGCAGTAGCTTAATAAATTAAGTACTTCCTGGTATGGTTACTATACTGGTAACTCCCCAAAAGAATCTGGATTGTGGTGAGGGAACAGAAAAATAAGCTCATTTAGCACCTGCACTTACGAAGGTTGTAGGCAGCTGTATATCAGGGAGTAAACCTTCTGAGAATAAAAACAGCTGGAGCTTGTTAAGGTAATTACACAGGGGAAAGGATAATGTACTGGGAACTCCTCAGAAGAATCTGATTTTTGGTGAGGGCTGAGGAGATAAAAGCTCATTTAGGAACGACATGAACATGCTGCGTAGGTAGCTGTTTATCAGTAAATATCTCCACTGAGATTAAGAAAAGCAGTAGCTTAATAAATTAAGTACTTCCTGGTATGGTTACTGTACTCGTAACTCCCCAAAAGAATCTGGATTGTGGTGAGGGAACAGAGAAAAAAGCTCATTTGGAACCTGCACTTATGAAGGGGGTAGGCTGCGGTATATCAGGGAGTAAACCTTCTGAGAATAAAAACAGCTGGAGCTTGTTAAGGTAATTACACAGGGGAAAGGATAATGTACTGGGAACTCCTCAGAAGAATCTGATTTGTGGTGAGGGCAGAGAGATAAATGCTCATTTAGGAACGACATGAACATGCTGCGTAGGTAGCTGTTTATCAGTAAATATCTCCACTGAGATTAAGAAAAGCAGTAGCCTAATAAGTTAAGTACTTCCTGGTATGGTTACTGTACTGGTAACTCCCCAAAAGAATCTGGATTGTGGTGAGGGAACAGAGAATAAAGCTCATTTAGGACCTGCACTTACGAAGGGGGTAGGCAGCTGTATATCAGGGAGTAAACCTTCTGAGAATAAAAACAGCTGGAGCTTCCTAAGGTAATTACACAGGGGAAAGGATAATGTACTGGGAACTCCTCAGAAGAATCTGATTTGTGGTGAGGGCAGAGAGATAAAAGCTCATTTAGGAACGACATGAACATGCTGCGTAGGTAGCTGTTTATCAGTAAATATCTCCACTGAGATTAAGAAAAGCAGTAGCTTAATAAATTAAGTACTTCCTGGTATGCTTACTGTACTGGTAACTCCCCAAAAGAATCTGGATTGTGGGGAGGGAACAGAGAAAAAAGCTCATTTAGCACCTGCACTTACGAAGTGGGTAGGCAGCTGTATATCAGGGAGTAAACCTTCTGAGAATAAAAACAGCTGGAGCTTGTTAACGTAACTACACAGGGAAAAGGATAATGTACTGGGAACTCCTCAGAAGAATCTGATTTGTGGTGAGGGCAGAGAGATAAAAGCTCATTTTGGAACGACATGAACATGCTGCGTAGGTAGCTGTTTATCAGTAAATATCTCCACTGAGATTAAGAAAAGCAGTAGCTTAATAAATTAAGTACTTCCTGGTATGGTTACTGTACTGGTAACTCTCCAAAAGAATCTGGATTGTGGTGAGGGAACAGAGAAAAAAGCTCATTTAGCACCTGCACTTACGAAGGGGGTAGGCAGCTGTATATCAGGGAGTAAACCTTCTGAGAACAAAAACAGCTGGAGCTTACTAAGGAAATTACACAGGGAAAGGATAATGTACTGGGAACTCCTCAGAAGAATCTGATTTGTGGAGAGGGCAGAGAGATAAAAGCTCATTTAGGAACGACATGAACATGCTGCGTAGGTAGCTGTTTATCAGTACATATCTCCACTGAGATTAAGAAAAGCAGTAGCCTAATAAATTAAGTACTTATTGGTATGGTTACTGTACTGGTAACTCTCCAAAAGAATCTGGATTGTGGTGAGGGAACAGAGAAAAAAGCTCATTTATGACCTGCACTTACGAAGGGGGTAGGCAGCTGTATATCATTGAGTAAACCTTCTGAGAATAAAAACAGCTGGAGCTTGCTAAGGTAATTACACAGGGGAAAGGATAATGTACTGGGAACTCCTCAGAAGAATCTGATTTGTGGTGAGGGCAGAGAGATAAAAGCTCATTTAGGACCGACATGAACATGCTGCGTAGGTAGCTGTTTATCAGTAAATATCTCCACTGAGATTAAGAAAAGCAGTAGCTTAATAAATTAAGTATTTCCTGGTATGGTTACTGTACTGGTAACTCCCCAAAGAATCTGGATTGTGGTGAGGGAACAGAGAAAAAAGCTCATTTAGGACCTGCACTTACGAAGGGTGTAGGCAGCTGTATATCAGGGAGTAAACCTTCTGAGAATAAAAACAGCTGGAGCTTGTAAAGGTAATTACACAGGGGAAAGGATAATGTACTGGGAACTCCTCAGAAGAATCTGATTTGTGGTGAGGGCAGAGAGATAAAAGCTCATTTAGGAACGACATGAACATGCTGCATAGGTAGCTGTTTATCAGTAAATATCTCCACTGAGATTAAGAAAAGCAGTAGCTTAATAAATTAAGTACTTCCTGGTATGGTTACTGTACTGGTAACTCCCAAAAGAATCTGGATTGTGGTGAGGGAACAGAGAAAAAAGCTCCTTTAGGACCTGCAATTACGAAGGGGGTAGGCAGCTGTATATCAGGGAGTAAACCTTCTGAGAATAAAAACAGCTGGAGCTTGTTAAGGTAATTACACAGGGGAAAGGATAATGTACTGGGAACTCCTCAGAAGAATCTGATTTGTGGTGAGGGCAGAGAGATAAATGCTCATTTAGGAACGACATGAACATGCTGCGTAGGTATCTGTTTATCAGTAAATATCTCCACTGAGATTAAGAAAAGCAGTAGCTGAATAAATTAAGTACTTCCTGGTATGGTTACTGTACTGGTAACTCCCCAAAAGAATCTGGATTGTGGTGAGGGAACAGAGAAAAAAGCTCATTTAGGACCTGCACTTACGAAGGGGGTAGGCAGCTGTATATCAGGGAGTAAACCTTCTGAGAATAAAAACAGCTGGAGCTTGTTAAGGTAATTACACAGGGGAAATGATAATGTACTGGGAACTCCTCAGAAGAATCTGATTTGTGGTGAGGGCAGAGAGATAAAAGCTCATTTAGGAACGACATAAACATGCTGCGTAGGTAGCTGTTTATCAGTAAATATCTCCACTGAGATTAAGAAAAGCAGTAGCTTAATAAATTAAGTACTTCCTGGTATGGTTACTGTACTGGTAACTCCCCAAAAGAATCTGGATTGTGGTGAGGGAACAGAGAAAAAAGCTCATTTAGAATCTGCACTTTCGAAGGGGGTAGGCTGCGGTATATCAGGGAGTAAACCTTCTGAGAATAAAAACAGCTGGAGCTTGTTAAGGTAATTACACAGGGGAAAGGATAATGTACTGGGAACTCCTAGAAGAATCTGATTTGTGGTGAGGGCAGAGAGATAAAAGCTCATTTAGGAACGACATGAACATGCTGCGTAGGTAGCTGTTTATCAGTAAATATCTCCACTGAGATAAAGAAAAGCAGTAGCTTAATAAATTAAGTACTTCCTGGTATGGTTACTGTACTGGTAACTCCCCAAAAGAATCTGGATTGTGGTGAGGGAACAGAGAAAAAAGCTCATTTAGGACCTGCACTAACGAAGGGGGTAGGCAGCTGTATATCAGGAAGTAAACCTTCTGAGAATAAAAACAGTTGGAGCTTGCTAAGGTAATTACACAGGGGAAAGGATAATGTACTGGGAACTCCTCAGAAGAATCTGATTTGTGGTGAGGGCAGAGAGATAAAAGCTCATTTAGGAACGACATGAACATGCTGCGTAGGTTGCTGTTTATCAGTAAATATCTCCACTGAGATTAAGAAAAGCAGTAGCTTAATAAATTAAGTACTTCCTGGTATGGTTACTGTACTGGTAACTCCCCAAAAGAATCTGGATTGTGGTGAGGGAACAGAGAAAAAAGCTCATTTAGCACCTGCACTTACGAAGGGGGTAGGCAGCTGTATATCAGGGAGTAAACCTTCTGAGAATAAAAACAGCTGGAGCTTGTTAAGGTAACTACACAGGGAAAAGGATAATGTACTGGGAACTCCTCAGAAGAATCTGATTTGTGGTGAGGGCAGAGAGATAAAAGCTCATTTAGGAACGACATGAACATGCTGCGTAGGTAGCTGTTTATCAGTAAATATCTCCACTGAGATTAAGAAAAGCAGTAGCTTAATAAATTAAGTACTTCCTGGTATGGTTACTGTACTGGTAACTCTCCAAAAGAATCTGGATTGTGGTGAGGGAACAGAGAAAAAAGCTCATTTAGGACCTGCACTTACGAAGGGGGTAGGCAGCTGTATATCAGGGAGTAAACCTTCTGAGAACAAAAACAGCTGGAGCTTACTAAGGTAATTACACAGGGGAAAGGATAATGTACTGGGAACTCCTCAGAAGAATCTGATTTGTGGAGAGGGCAGAGAGATAAAAGCTCATTTAGGAACGACATGAACATGCTGCGTAGGTAGCTGTTTATCAGTAAATATCTCCACTGAGATTAAGAAATGCAGTAGCTTAATAAATTAAGTACTTCCTGGTATGGTTACTGTACTGGTAACTCTCCAAAAGAATCTGGATTGTGGTGAGGGAACAGAGAAAAAAGCTCATTTAAGACCTGCACTTACGAAGGGGGTAGGCAGCTGTATATCAATGAGTAAACCTTCTGAGAATAAAAACAGCTGGAGCTTGCTAAGGTAATTACACAGGGGAAAGGATAATGTACTGGGAACTCCTCAGAAGAATCTGATTTGTGGTGAGGGCAGAGAGATATAAGCTCATTTAGGAACGACATGAACATGCTGCGTAGGTAGCTGTTTATCAGTAAATATCTCCACTGAGATTAAGAAAAGCAGTAGCTTAATAAATTAAGTATTTCCTGGTATGGTTACTGTACTGGTAACTCCCCAAAAGAATCTGGATTCTGGTGAGGGAACAGAGAAAAAAGCTCATTTAGGACCTGCCCTTACGAAGGGGGTAGGCAGCTGTATATCAGGGAGTAAACCTTCTGAGAATAAAAACAGCTGGAGCTTGTTAAGGTAATTACACAGGGGAAAGGATAGTGTACTGTGAACTCCTCAGAAGAATCTGATTTGTGGTGAGGGCAGAGAGATAAACGCTCATTTAGGAACGACATGAACATGTTGCGTAGGTAGCTGTTTATCAGTAAATATCTCCACTGAGATTAAGAAAAGCAGTAGCTTAATAAATTAAGTACTTCCTGGTATGGTTACTGTACTGGTAACTCCCCAAAAGAATCTGGATTGTGGTGAGGGAACAGAGAAATAAGCTCATTTAGCACCTGCACTTACGAAGGTTGTAGGCAGCTGTATATCAGGGAGTAAACCTTCTGGGAATAAAAACAGCTGGAGCTTGTTAAGGTAATTACACAGGGGAAAGGATAATGTACTGGGAACTCCTCAGAAGAATCTGATTTTTGGTGAGGGCTGAGAGATAAAAGCTCATTTAGGAATGACATGAACATGCTGCGTAGGTAGCTGTTTATCAGTAAATATCTCCACTGAGATTAAGAAAAGCAGTAGCTTAATAAATTAAGTACTTCCTGGTATGGTTACTGTACTCGTAACTCCCCAAAAGAATCTGGATTGTGGTGAGGGAACAGAGAAAAAAGCTCATTTAGAACCTGCACTTACGAAGGGGGTAGGCAGCGGTATATCAGGGAGTAAACCTTCTGAGAATAAAAACAGCTGGAGCTTGTTAAGGTAATTACACAGGGGAAAGGATAATGTACTGGGAACTCCTCAGAAGAATCTGATTTGTGGTGAGGGCAGAGAGATAAAAGCTCATTTAGGAACGACATGAACATGCTGCGTAGGTAGCTGTTTATCAGTAAATATCTCCACTGAGATTAAGAAAAGCAGTAGCTTAATAAATTAAGTACTTCCTGGTATGGTTACTGTACTGGTAACTCCCCAAAAGAATCTGGATTGTGGTGAGGGAACAGAGAAAAAGCTCCTTTAGGACCTGCACTTACGAAAGGGGTAGGCAGCTGTATATCAGGGAGTAAACCTTCTGAGAATAAAAACAGCTGGAGCTTGTTAAGGTAATTACACAGGGGAAAGGATAATGTACTGGGAAATCCTCAGAAGAATCTGATTTGTGGTGAGGGCAGAGAGATAAAAGCTCATTTAGGAACGACATGAACATGCTGCGTAGGTAGCTGTTCATCAGTAAATATCTCCACTGAGATTAAGAAAAGCAGTAGCTTAATAAATTAAGTACTTCCTGGTATGGTTACTGTACTGGTAACTCCCCAAAAGAATCTGGATTGTGGGGAGGGAACAGAGAAAAAAGCTCATTTAGGACCTGCACTTCCGAAGGGGGTAGGCAGCTGTATATCAGGGAGTAAACCTTCTGAGAATAAAAACAGCTGGAGCTTGTTAAGGTAATTACACAGGGGAAAGGATAATGTACTGGGAACTCCTCAGAAGAATCTGATTTGTGGTGAGGGCAGAGAGATAAATGCTCATTTAGGAACGACATGAACATGCTGCGTAGGTAGCTGTTTATCAGTAAATATCTCCACTGAGATTAAGAAAAGCAGTAGCTTAATAAATTAAGTACTTCCTGGTATGGTTACTATACTGGTAACTTCCCAAAAGAATCTGGATTGTGGTGAGGGAACAGAGAAATAAGCTCATTTAGCACCTGCACTTACGAAGGTTGTAGGCAGCTGTATATCAGGGAGTAAACCTTCTGAGAATAAAAACAGCTGGAGCTTGTTAAGGTAATTACACAGGGGAAAGGATAATGTACTGGGAACTCCTCAGAAGAATCTGATTTTTGGTGAGGGCTGAGAGATAAAAGCTCATTTAGGAACGACATGAACATGCTGCGTAGGTAGCTGTTTATCAGTAAATATCTCCACTGAGATTAAGAAAAGCAGTAGCTTAATAAATTAAGTACTTCCTGGTATGGTTACTGTACTCGTAACTCCCCAAAAGAATCTGGATTGTGGTGAGGGAACAGAGAAAAAAGCTCATTTGGAACCTGCACTTATGAAGGGGGTAGGCTGCGGTATATCAGGGAGTAAACCTTCTGAGAATAAAAACAGCTGGAGCTTGTTAAGGTAATTACACAGGGGAAAGGATAATGTACTGGGAACTCCTCAGAAGAATCTGATTTGTGGTGAGGGCAGAGAGATAAATGCTCATTTAGGAACGACATGAACATGCTGTGTAGGTAGCTGTTTATCAGTAAATATCTCCACTGAGATTAAGAAAAGCAGTAGCCTAATAAGTTAAGTACTTCTTGGTATGGTTACTGTACTGGTAACTCCCCAAAAGAATCTGGATTGTGGTGAGGGAACAGAGAATAAAGCTCATTTAGGACCTGCACTTACGAAGGGGGTAGGCAGCTGTATATCAGGGAGTAAACCTTCTGAGAATAAAAACAGCTGGAGCTTGCTAAGGTAATTACACAGGGGAAAGGATAATGTACTGGGAACTCCTCAGAAGAATCTGATTTGTGGTGAGGGCAGAGAGATAAAAGCTCATTTAGGAACGACATGAACATGCTGCGTAGGTAGCTGTTTATCAGTAAATATCTCCACTGAGATTAAGAAAAGCAGTAGCTTAATAAATTAAGTACTTCCTGGTATGCTTACTGTACTGGTAACTCCCCAAAAGAATCTGGATTGTGGTGAGGGAACAGAGAAAAAAGCTCAATTAGCACCTGCACTTACGAAGTGGGTAGGCAGCTGTATATCAGGGAGTAAACCTTCTGAGAATAAAAACAGCTGGAGCTTGTTAACGTAACTACACAGGGAAAAGGATAATGTACTGGGAACTCCTCAGAAGAATCTGATTTGTGGTGAGGGCAGAGAGATAAAAGCTCATTTAGGACCGACATGAACATGCTGCGTAGGTAGCTGTTTATCAGTAAATATCTCCACTGAGATTAAGAAAAGCAGTAGCTTAATAAATTAAGTATTTCCTGGTATGGTTACTGTACTGGTAACTCCCCAAAGAATCTGGATTGTGGTGAGGGAACAGAGAAAAAAGCTCATTTAGGACCTGCACTTACGAAGGGTGTAGGCAGCTGTATATCAGGGAGTAAACCTTCTGAGAATAAAAACAGCTGGAGCTTGTAAAGGTAATTACACAGGGGAAAGGATAATGTACTGGGAAATCCTCAGAAGAATCTGATTTGTGGTGAGGGCAGAGAGATAAAAGCTCATTTAGGAACGACATGAACATGCTGCATAGGGAGCTGTTTATCAGTAAATATCTCCACTGAGATTAAGAAAAGCAGTAGCTTAATAAATTAAGTACTTCCTGGTATGGTTACTGTACTGGTAACTCCCCAAAAGAATCTGGATTGTGGTGAGGGAACAGAGAAAAAAGCTCCTTTAGGACCTGCAATTACGAAGGGGGTAGGCAGCTGTATATCAGGGAGTAAACCTTCTGAGAATAAAAACAGCTGGAGCTTTTTAAGGTAATTACACAGGGGAAAGGATAATGTACTGGGAACTCCTCAGAAGAATCTGATTTGTGGTGAGGGCAGAGAGATAAATGCTCATTTAGGAACGACATGAACATGCTGCGTAGGTAGCTGTTTATCAGTAAATATCTCCACTGAGATTAAGAAAAGCAGTAGCTTAATAAATTAAGTACTTCCTGGTATGGTTACTGTACTGGTAACTCCCCAAAAGAATCTGGATTGTGGTGAGGGAACAGAGAAAAAAGCTCATTTAGGACCTGCACTTACGAAGGGGGTAGGCAGCTGTATATCAGGGAGTAAACCTTCTGAGAATAAAAACAGCTGGAGCTTGTTAAGGTAATTACACAGGGGAAATGATAATGTACTGGGAACTCCTCAGAAGAATCTGATTTGTGGTGAGGGCAGAGAGATAAAAGCTCATTTAGGAACGACATAAACATGCTGCGTAGGTAGCTGTTTATCAGTAAATATCTCCACTGAGATTAAGAAAAGCAGTAGCTTAATAAATTAAGTACTTCCTGGTATGGTTACTGTACTGGTAACTCCCCAAAAGAATCTGGATTGTGGTGAGGGAACAGAGAAAAAAGCACATTTAGGACCTGCACTTACCAAGGGGGTAGGCAGCTGTATATCAGGGAGTAAACCTTCTGAGAATAAAAACAGCTGGAGCTTGTTAAGGTAATTACAAAGGAGAAAGGATAATGTACTGGGAACTCCTCAGAAGAATCTGATTTGTGGTGAGGGCAGAGAGATAAAAGCTCATTTAGGAACGACATGAACATGCTGCGTAGGTAGCTGTTTATCAGTAAATATCTCCACTGAGATTAAGAAAAGCAGTAGCTTAATAAATTAAGTACTTCCTGGTATGGTTACTATACTGGTAACTCCCCAAAAGAATCTGGATTGTGGTGAGGGAACAGAGAAATAAGCTCATTTAGCACCTGCACTTACGAAGGTTATAGGCAGCTGTATATCAGGGAGTAAACCTTCTGAGAATAAAAACAGCTGGAGCTTGTTAAGGTAATTACACAGGGGAAAGGATAATGTACTGGGAACTCCTCAGAAGAATCTGATTTTTGGTGAGGGCTGAGAGATAAAAGCTCATTTAGGAACGACATGAACATGCTGCGTAGGTAGCTGTTTATCAGTAAATGTCTCCACTGAGATTAAGAAAAGCAGTAGCTTAATAAATTAAGTACTTCCTGGTATGGTTACTGTACTCGTAACTCCCCAAAAGAATCTGGATTGTGGTGAGGGAACAGAGAAAAAAGCTCATTTAGAACCTGCACTTACGAAGGGGGTAGGCTGCGATATATCAGGGAGTAAACCTTCTGAGAATAAAAACAGCTGGATCTTGTTAAGGTAATTACACAGGGGAAAGGATAATGTACTGGGAACTCCTCAGAAGAATCTGATTTGTGGTGAGGGCAGAGAGATAAAAGCTCATTTAGGAACGACATGAACATGCTGCGTAGGTAGCTGTTTATCAGTAAATATCTCCACTGAGATTAAGAAAAGCAGTAGCTTAATAAATTAAGTACTTCCTGGTATGGTTACTGTACTGGTAACTCCCCAAAAGAATCAGGATTGTGTTGAGGGAACAGAGAAAAAAGCTCATTTAGCACCTGCACTTACGAAGGGTGTAGGCAGCTGTATATCAGGGAGTAAACCTTCTGAGAAGAAAAACAGCTGGAGCTTGTTAAGGTAATTACAGAGGGGAAAGGATAATGTACTGGGAACTCCTCAGAAGAATCTGATTTGTGGTGAGGGCAGAGAGATAAAAGGTCATTTAGGATCGACATGAACATGCTGCGTAGGTAGCTGTTTATCAGTAAATATCTCCACTGAGATTAAGACAAGCAGTAGCTTAATAAATTAAGTACTTCCTGGTATGGTTACTGTACTGGTAACTCCCCAAAAGAATCTGGATTGTGGTGAGGGAACAGAGAAAAAAGCTCATTTAGGACCTGCACTTACGAAGGGGGTCGGCAGCGGTATATCAGGGAGTAAACCTTCTGAGAATAAAAACAGCTGGAGCTTGTTAAGGTAATTACACAGGGGAAAGGATAATGTACTGGGAACTCCTCAGAAGAATCTGATTTGTGGTGAGGGCAGAGAGATAAAAGCTCATTTAGGAACGACATGAACATGCTGCGTAGGTAGCTGTTTATCAGTAAATATCTCCACTGAGATTAAGAAAAGCAGTAGCTTAATAAATTAAGTACTTCATGGTATGGTTAGTCTACTGGTAACTCTCCAAAAGAATCTGGATTGAGGTGAGGGAACAGAGAAAAAAGCTCATTTAGCACCTGCACTTACGAAGGGGGTAGGCAGCTGTATATCATTGAGTAAACCTTCTGAGAATAAAAAGAGCTGGAGCTTGCTAAGGTAATTACACAGGGGAAAGGATAATGTACTGGGAACTCCTCAGAAGAATCTGATTTGTGGTGAGGGCAGAGAGATAAAAGCTCATTTAGGAACGACATGAACATGCTGCGTAGGTAGCTGTTTATCAGTAAATATCTCCACTGAGATTAAGAAAAGCAGTAGCTTAATAAATTAAGTACTTCCTGGTATGGTTACTGTACTGGTAACTCCCCAAAAGAATCTGGATTGTGGTGAGGGAACAGAGAAAAAAGCTCCTTTAGGACCTGCAATTACGAAGGGGGTAGGCAGCTGTATATCAGGGAGTAAACCTTCTGAGAATAAAAACAGCTGGAGCTTGTTAAGGTAATTACACAGGGGAAAGGATAATGTACTGGGAACTCCTCAGAAGAATCTGATTTGTGGTGAGGGCAGAGAGATAAATGCTCATTTAGGAACGACATGAACATGCTGCGTAGGTAGCTGTTTATCAGTAAATATCTCCACTGAGATTAAGAAAAGCAGTAGCTTAATAAATTAAGTACTTCCTGGTATGGTTACTGTACTGGTAACTCCCCAAAAGAATCTGGATTGTGGTGAGGGAACAGAGAAAAAAGCTCATTTAGGACCTGCACTTACGAAGGGGGTAGGCAGCTGTATATCAGGGAGTAAACCTTCTGAGAATAAAAACAGCTGGAGCTTGTTAAGGTAATTACACAGGGGAAATGATAATGTACTGGGAACTCCTCAGAAGAATCTGATTTGTGGTGAGGGCAGAGAGATAAAAGCTCATTTAGGAACGACATAAACATGCTGCGTAGGTAGCTGTTTATCAGTAAATATCTCCACTGAGATTAAGAAAAGCAGTAGCTTAATAAATTAAGTACTTCCTGGTATGGTTACTGTACTGGTAACTCCCCAAAAGAATCTGGATTGTGGTGAGGGAACAGAGAAAAAAGCACATTTAGGACCTGCACTTACCAAGGGGGTAGGCAGCTGTATATCAGGGAGTAAACCTTCTGAGAATAAAAACAGCTGGAGCTTGTTAAGGTAATTACAAAGGAGAAAGGATAATGTACTGGGAACTCCTCAGAAGAATCTGATTTGTGGAGAGGGCAGAGAGATAAAAGCTCATTTAGGAACGACATGAACATGCTGCGTAGTTAGCTGTTTATCAGTAAATATCTCCACTGAGATTAAGAAAAGCAGTAGCTTAATAAATTAAGTACTTCCTGGTATGGTTACTATACTGGTAACTCCCCAAAAGAATCTGGATTGTGGTGAGGGAACAGAGAAATAAGCTCATTTAGCACCTGCACTTACGAAGGTTATAGGCAGCTGTATTTCAGGGAGTAAACCTTCTGAGAATAAAAACAGCTGGAGCTTGTTAAGGTAATTACACAGGGGAAAGGATAATGTACTGGGAACTCCTCAGAAGAATCTGATTTTTGGTGAGGGCTGAGAGATAAAAGCTCATTGAGGAACGACATGAACATGCTGCGTAGGTAGCTGTTTATCAGTAAATGTCTCCACTGAGATTAAGAAAAGCAGTAGCTTAATAAATTAAGTACTTCCTGGTATGGTTACTGTACTCGTAACTCCCCAAAAGAATCTGGATTGTGGTGAGGGAACAGAGAAAAAAGCTCATTTAGAACCTGCACTTACGAAGGGGGTAGGCTGCGATATATCAGGGAGTAAACCTTCTGAGAATAAAAACAGCTGGATCTTGTTAAGGTAATTACACAGGGGAAAGGATAATGTACTGGGAACTCCTCAGAAGAATCTGATTTGTGGTGAGGGCAGAGAGATAAAAGCTCATTTAGGAACGACATGAACATGCTGCGTAGGTAGCTGTTTATCAGTAAATATCTCCACTGAGATTAAGAAAAGCAGTAGCTTAATAAATTAAGTACTTCCTGGTATGGTTACTGTACTGGTAACTCCCCAAAAGAATCAGGATTGTGTTGAGGGAACAGAGAAAAAAGCTCATTTAGCACCTGCACTTACGAAGGGTGTAGGCAGCTGTATATCAGGGAGTAAACCTTCTGAGAAGAAAAACAGCTGGAGCTTGTTAAGGTAATTACAGAGGGGAAAGGATAATGTACTGGGAACTCCTCAGAAGAATCTGATTTGTGCTGAGGGCAGAGAGATAAAAGGTCATTTAGGATCGACATGAACATGCTGCGTAGGTAGCTGTTTATCAGTAAATATCTCCACTGAGATTAAGACAAGCAGTAGCTTAATAAATTAAGTACTTCCTGGTATGGTTACTGTACTGGTAACTCCCCAAAAGAATCTGGATTGTGGTGAGGGAACAGAGAAAAAAGCTCATTTAGGACCTGCACTTACGAAGGGGGTCGGCAGCGGTATATCAGGGAGTAAACCTTCTGAGAATAAAAACAGCTGGAGCTTGTTAAGGTAATTACACAGGGGAAAGGATAATGTACTGGGAACTCCTCAGAAGAATCTGATTTGTGGTGAGGGCAGAGAGATAAAAGCTCATTTAGGAACGACATGAACATGCTGCGTAGGTAACTGTTTATCAGTAAATATCTCCACTGAGATTAAGAAAAGCAGTAGCTTAATAAATTAAGTACTTCCTGGTATGGTTACTGTACTGGTAACTCTCCAAAAGAATCTGGATTGTGGTGAGGGAACAGAGAAAAAAGCTCATTTAGGACCTGCACTTACGAAGGGGGTAGGCAGCTGTATATCAGGGAGTAAACCTTCTGAGAACAAAAACAGCTGGAGCTTGCTAAGGTAATTACACAGGGGAAAGGATAATGTACTGGGAACTCCTCCGAAGAATCTGATTTGTGGAGAGGGCAGAGAGATAAAAGTTCATTTAGGAACGACATGAACATGCTGCGTAGGTAGCTGTTTATCAGTAAATATCTCCACTGAGATTAAGAAAAGCAGTAGCTTAATAAATTAAGTACTTCCTGGTATGGTTACTGTAATGGTAACTCTCCAAAAGTATCTGGATTGTGGTGAGGGAACAGAGAAAAAAGCTCATTTAGGACCTGCACTTACGAAGGGGGTAGGCAGCTGTATATCATTGAGTAAACCTTCTGAGAATAAAAACAGCTGGAGCTTGCTAAGGTAATTACACAGGGGAAAGGATAATGTACTGGGAACTCCTCAGAAGAATCTGATTTGTGGTGAGGGCAGAGAGATAAAAGCTCATTTAGGAACGACATGAACATGCTGCGTAGGTAGCTGTTTATCAGTAAATATCTCCACTGAGATTAAGAAAAGCAGTAGCTTAATAAATTAAGTACTTCCTGGTATGGTTACTGTACTGGTAACTCCCCAAAAGAATCTGGATTGTGGTGAGGGAACAGAGAAAAAAGCACATTTAGGACCTGCACTTACGAAGGGGGTAGGCAGCTGTATATCAGGGAGTAAACCTTCTGAGAATAAAAACAGCTGGAGCGTGTTAAGGTAATTACAAAGGGGAAAGGATAATGTACTGGGAACTCCTCAGAAGAATCTGATTTGTGGTGAGGGCAGAGAGATAAAAGCTCATTTAGGAACGACATGAACATGCTGCATAGGTAGCTGTTTATCAGTAAATATCTCCACTGAGATTAAGAAAAGCAGTAGCTTAATAAATTAAGTACTTCCTGGAATGGTTACTATACTGGTAACTCCCCAAAAGAAACTGAATTGTGGTGAGGGAACAGAGAAATAAGCTCATTTAGCACCTGCACTTACGAAGGTTGTAGGCAGGTGTATATCAGGGAGTAAACCTTCTGAGAATAAAAACAGCTGGAGCTTGTTAAGGTAATTACACAGGGGAAAGGATAATGTACTGGGAACTCCTCAGAAGAATCTGATTTTTGGTGAGGGCTGAGAGTTAAAAGCTCATTTAGGAACGACATGAACATGCTGCGTAGGTAGCTGTTTATCAGTAAATATCTCCACTGAGATTAAGAAAAGCAGTAGCTTAATAAATTAAGTACTTCCTGGTATGGTTACTGTACTGGTAACTCCCCAAAAGAATCTGGATTGTGTTGAGCGAACAGAGAAAAAAGCTCATTTAGGACCTGCACTTACGAAGGGGGTAGGCTGCGATATATCAGGGAGTAAACCTTCTGAGAATAAAAACAGCTGGAGCTTGTTAAGGTAATTACACAGGGGAAAGGATAATGTACTGGGAACTCCTCAGAAGAATCTGATTTGTGGTGAGGGCAGAGAGATAAAAGCTCATTTAGGAACGACATGAACATGCTGCGTAGGTAGCTGTTTATCAGTAAATATCTCCACTGAGATTAAGAAAAGCAGTAGCTTAATAAATTAAGTACTTCCTGGTATGGTTACTGTACTGGTAACTCCCCAAAAGAATCTGGATTGTGGTGAGGGAACAGAGAAAAAAGCTCATTTAGGACCTGCACTTACGAAGGGGGTAGGCAGGTGTATATCAGGGAGTAAACCTTCTGAGAATAAAAACAGCTGGAGCTTGTTAAGGTAATTACACAGGGGAAAGGATAATGTACTGGGAACTCCTCAGAAGAATCTGATTTGTGGTGAGTGCAGAGAGATAAAAGCTCATTTAGGAACGACATGAACATGCTGCGTAGGTAGCTGTTCATCAGTAAATATCTCCACTGAGATTAAGAAAAGCAGTAGCTTAATAAAGTAAGTACTTCCTGGTATGGTTACTGTACTGGTAACTCCCCAAAAGAATCTGGATTGTGGTGAGGGAACAGAGAAAAAAGCTCATTTAGGACCTGCACTTACGAAGGGGGAAGGCAGCTGTATATCAGGGAGTAAACCTTCTGAGAATAAAAACAGCTGGAGCTTGTTAAGGTAATTACACAGGGGAAAGGATAATGTACTGGGAACTCCTCAGAAGAATCTGATTTGTGGTGAGGGGAGAGAGATAAAAGCTCATTTAGGAACGACATGAACATGCTGGGTAGGTAGCTGTTTATCAGTAAATATCTCCACTGAGATTAAGAAAAGCAGTAGCTTAATAAATTAAGTACTTCCTGGTATGGTTACTGTACTGGTAACTCCCCAAAAGAATCAGGATTGTGTTGAGGGAACAGAGAAAAAAGCTCATTTAGCACCTGCACTTACGAAGGGTGTAGGCAGCTGTATATCAGGGAGTAAACCTTCTGAGAAGAAAAACAGCTGGAGCTTGTTAAGGTAATTACAGAGGGGAAAGGATAATGTACTGGGAACTCCTCAGAAGAATCTGATTTGTGGTGAGGGCAGAGAGATAAAAGCTCATTTAGGATCGACATGAACATGCTGCGTAGGTAGCTGTTTATCAGTAAATATCTCCACTGAGATTAAGACAAGCAGTAGCTTAATAAATTAAGTACTTCCTGGTATGGTTACTGTACTGGTAACTCCCCAAAAGAATCTGGATTGTGGTGAGGGAACAGAGAAAAAAGCTCATTTAGGACCTGCACTTACGAAGGGGGTAGGCAGCGGTATATCAGGGAGTAAACCTTCTGAGAATAAAAACAGCTGGAGCTTGTTAAGGTAATTACACAGGGGAAAGGATAATGTACTGGGAACTCCTCAGAAGAATCTGATTTGTGGTGAGGGCAGAGAGATAAAAGCTCATTTAGGAACGACATGAACATGCTGCGTAGGTAGCTGTTTATCAGTAAATATCTCCACTGAGATTAAGAAAAGCAGTAGCTTAATAAATTAAGTACTTCCTGGTATGGTTACTGTACTGGTAACTCCCCAAAAGAATCTGGATTGTGGTGAGGGAACAGAGAAAAAAGCTCATTTAGGACCTGCACTTACGAAGGGGGTAGGCAGCTGTATATCAGGGAGTAAACCTTCTGAGAATAAAAACAGCTGGAGCTTGTTAAGGTAATTACACAGGGGAAAGGATAATGTACTGGGAACTCCTAAGAAGAATCTGATTTCTGGTGAGGGCAGAGAGATAAAAGCTCATTTAGGAACGACATGAACATGCTGCGTAGGTAGCTGTTTATCAGTAAATATCTCCACTGAGATTAAGAAAAGCAGTAGCTTAATAAATTAAGTACTTCCTGGTATGGTTACTGTACTGGTAACTCCCCAAAAGAATCTGGATTGTGGTGAGGGAACAGAGAAAAAAGCTCATTTAGAACCTGCACTTACGAAGGGGGTAGGCTGCGATATATCAGGGAGTAAACCTTCTGAGAATAAAAACAGCTGGAGCTTGTTAAGGTAATTACACAGGGGAAAGGATAATGTACTGGGAACTCCTCAGAAGAATCTGATTTGTGGTGAGGGCAGAGAGATAAAAGCTCATTTAGGAACGACATGAACATGCTGCGTAGGTAGCTGTTTATCAGTAAATATCTCCACTGAGATTAAGAAAAGCAGTAGCTTAATAAATTAAGTACTTCCTGGTATGGTTACTGTACTGGTAACTCCCCAAAAGAATCTGGATTGTGGTGAGGGAACAGAGAAAAAAGCTCATTTAGGACCTGCACTTACGAAGGGGGTAGGCAGCTGTATATCAGGGAGTAAAGCTTCTGAGAATAAAAACAGCTGGAGCTTGTTAAGGTAATTACACAGGGGAAAGGATAATGTACTTGGAACTCCTCAGAAGAATCTGATTTGTGGTGAGTGCAGAGAGATAAAAGCTCATTTAGGAACGACATGAACATGCTGCGTAGGTAGCTGTTCATCAGTAAATATCTCCACTGAGATTAAGAAAAGCAGTAGCTTAATAAAGTAAGTACTTCCTGGTATGGTTACTGTACTGGTAACTCCCCAAAAGAATCTGGATTGTGGTGAGGGAACAGAGAAAAAAGCTCATTTAGGACCTGCACTTACGAAGGGGGAAGGCAGCTGTATATCAGGGAGTAAACCTTCTGAGAATAAAAACAGCTGGAGCTTGTTAAGGTAATTACACAGGGGAAAGGATAATGTACTGGGAACTCCTCAGAAGAATCTGATTTGTGGTGAGGGGAGAGAGATAAAAGCTCATTAAGGAACGACATGAACATGCTGGGTAGGTAGCTGTTTATCAGTAAATATCTCCACTGAGATTAAGAAAAGCAGTAGCTTAATAAATTAAGTACTTCCTGGTATGGTTACTGTACTGGTAACTCCCCAGAAGAATCAGGATTGTGTTGAGGGAACAGAGAAAAAAGCTCATTTAGCACCTGCACTTACGAAGGGTGTAGGCAGCTGTATATCAGGGAGTAAACCTTCTGAGAAGAAAAACAGCTGGAGCTTGTTAAGGTAATTACAGAGGGGAAAGGTTAATGTACTGGGAACTCCTCAGAAGAATCTGATTTGTGGTGAGGGCAGAGAGATAAAAGCTCATTTAGGATCGACATGAACATGCTGCGTAGGTAGCTGTTTATCAGTAAATATCTCCACTGAGATTAAGAAAAGCAGTAGCTTAATAAATTAAGTACTTCCTGGTATGGTTACTGTACTGGTAACTCCCCAAAAGAATCTGGATTGTGGTGAGGGAACAGAGAAAAAAGCTCATTTAGGACCTGCACTTACGAAGGGGGTAGGCAGCGGTATATCAGGGAGTAAACCTTCTGAGAATAAAAACAGCTGGAGCTTGTTAAGGTAATTACACAGGGGAAAGGATAATGTACTGGGAACTCCTCAGAAGAATCTGATTTGTGGTGAGGGCAGAGAGATAAAAGCTCATTTAGGAACGACATGAACATGCTGCGTAGGTAGCTGTTTATCAGTAAATATCTCCACTGAGATTAAGAAAAGCAGTAGCTTAATAAATTAAGTACTTCCTGGTATGGTTACTGTACTGGTAACTCCCCAAAAGAATCTGGATTGTGGTGAGGGAACAGAGAAAAATGCTCATTTAGGACCTGCACTTACGAAGGGGGTAGGCAGCTGTATATCAGGGAGTAAACCTTCTGAGAATAAAAACAGCTGGAGCTTGTTAAGGTAATTACACAGGGGAAAGGATAATGTACTGGGAACTCCTAAGAAGAATCTGATTTGTGGTGAGGGCAGAGAGATAAAAGCTCATTTAGGAACGACATGAACATGCTGCGTAGGTAGCTGTTTATCAGTAAATATCTCCACTGAGATTAAGAAAAGCAGTAGCTTAATAAATTAAGTACTTCCTGGTATGGTTACTGTACTGGAAACTCCCCAAAAGAATCTGGATTGTGGTGAGGGAACAGAGAAAAAAGCTCATTTAGGACCTGCACTTACGAAGGGGGTAGGCAGCTGTATATCAGGGAGTAAAACTTCTGAGAATAAAAACAACTGGAGCTTGTTAAGGTAATTCCACAGGGGAAAGGATAATGTACTGGGAACTCCTCAGAAGAATCTGATTTGTGGTGAGGGCAGAGAGATAAAAGCTCATTTAGGAACGACATGAACATGCTGCGAAGGTAGCTGCTTATCAGTAAATATCTCCACTGAGATTAAGAAAAGTAGTAGCTTAATAAATTAAGTACTTCCTGGTATGGTTACTGTACTCGTAACTCCCCAAAAGAATCTGGATTGTGGTGAGGGAACAGAGAAAAAAGCTCATTTAGGACCTGCACTTACGAAGGGGGTAGGCAGCTGTATATCAGGGAGTAAACCTTCTGAGAATAAAAACAGCTGGAGCTTGTTAAGGTACTTACACAGGGGAAAGGATAATGTACTGAGAACTCCTCAGAAGAATCTGATTTGTGGTGAGGGCAGAGAGATAAAAGCTCATTTAGGAACGACATGAATATGTTGTGTAGGTAGCTGTTTATCAGTAAATATCTCCACTGAGTTTAAGAAAAGCAGTAGCTTAATAAATTAAGTACTTCCTCGTATGGTTACTGTACTCGTAACTCCCCAAAAGAATCTGGATTGTGGTGAGGCAACAGAGAAAAAAGCTCATTTAGGACCTGCACATACGAAGGGGGTAGGCAGCTGTATATCAGGGAGTAAACCTTCTGAGAATAAAAACAGCTGGAGCTTGTTAAGGTAATTACACAGGGGAAAGGATAATGTACTGGGAACTCCTCAGAAGAATCTGATTTGTGGTGAGGGCAGAGAGATAAAAGCTCATTTAGGAATGACATGAACATGCTGCGTAGGTAGCTGTTTATCAGTAAATATCTCCACTGAGATTAAGAAAAGCAGTAGCTTAATAAATTAAGTACTTCGTGGTATGGTTACTGTACTGGTAACTCCCCAAAAGAATGTGGATTGTGGTGAGGGAACAGAGAAAAAAGCTCATTTAGGACCTGCACTTACGAAGGGGTAGGCAGCTGTATATCAGGGAGTAAACCTTCTGAGAATAAAAACAGCTGGAGCTTGTTAAGGTAATTACACAGGGGAAAAGGATAATGTACTGGGAACTCCTCAGAAGAATCTGATTTGTGGTGAGGGCAGAGAGATAAAAGCTCATTTAGGAACGACATGAACATGCTGCGTAGGTAGCGGTTTATCACTAATATCTCCACTGAGATTAAGAAAAGCAGTAGCTTAATAAATTAAGTACTTCCTGGTATGGTTACTGTACTGGTAACTCCCCAAATGAATCTGGATTGTGGTGAGGGAACAGAGAAAAAAGCTCATTTAGGACCTGCACTTACGAAGGGGGTAGGCAGCTGTATATCAGGGAGTAAAACTTCTGAGAATAAAAACAACTGGAGCTTGTTAAGGTAATTACACAGGGGAAAGGATAATGTACTGGGAACTCCTCAGAAGAATCTGATTTGTGGTGAGGGCAGAGAGATAAAAGCTCATTTAGGATCGACATGAACATGCTGCGTAGGTAGCTGTTTATCAGTAAATATCTCCACTGAGATTAAGAAAAGCAGTAGCTTAATAAATTAAGTACTTCCTGGTATGGTTACTGTACTCGTAACTCCCCAAAAGAATCTGGATTGTGGTGAGGGAACAGAGAAAAAAGCTCATTTAGGACCTGCACTTACGAAGGGGGTAGGCAGCTGTATATCAGGGAGTAAACCTTCTGAGAATAAAAACAGCGGGAGCTTGTTAAGGTAATTACACAGGGGAAAGGATAATGTACTGGGAACTCCTCAGAAGAATCTGATTTGTGGTGAGGGCAGAGAGATAAAAGCTCATTTAGGAATGACATGAACATGCTGCGTAGGTAGCTGTTTATCAGTAAATATCTCCACTGAGATTAAGAAAAGCAGTAGCTTAATAAATTAAGTACTTCGTGGTATGGTTACTGTACTGGTAACTCCCCAAAAGAATGTGGATTGTGGTGAGGGAACAGAGAAAAAAGCTCATTTAGGACCTGCACTTACGAAGGGGTAGGCAGCTGTATATCAGGGAGTAAACCTTCTGAGAATAAAAACAGCTGGAGCTTGTTAAGGTAATTACACAGGGGAAAAGGATAATGTACTGGGAACTCCTCAGAAGAATCTGATTTGTGGTGAGGGCAGAGAGATAAAAGCTCATTTAGGAACGACATGAACATGCTGCGTAGGTAGCGGTTTATCACTAATATCTCCACTGAGATTAAGAAAAGCAGTAGCTTAATAAATTAAGTACTTCCTGGTATGGTTACTGTACTGGTAACTCCCCAAATGAATCTGGATTGTGGTGAGGGAACAGAGAAAAAAGCTCATTTAGGACCTGCACTTACGAAGGGGGTAGGCAGCTGTATATCAGGGAGTAAAACTTCTGAGAATAAAAACAACTGGAGCTTGTTAAGGTAATTACACAGGGGAAAGGATAATGTACTGGGAACTCCTCAGAAGAATCTGATTTGTGGTGAGGGCAGAGAGATAAAAGCTCATTTAGGATCGACATGAACATGCTGCGTAGGTAGCTGTTTATCAGTAAATATCTCCACTGAGATTAAGAAAAGCAGTAGCTTAATAAATTAAGTACTTCCTGGTATGGTTACTGTACTCGTAACTCCCCAAAAGAATCTGGATTGTGGTGAGGGAACAGAGAAAAAAGCTCATTTAGGACCTGCACTTACGAAGGGGGTAGGCAGCTGTATATCAGGGAGTAAACCTTCTGAGAATAAAAACAGCTGGAGCTTGTTAAGGTACTTACACAGGGGAAAGGATAATGTACTGGGAACTCCTCAGAAGAATCTGATTTGTGGTAAGGGCAGAGAGATAAAAGCTCATTTAGGAACGACATGAACATGCTGCGTAGGTAGCTGTTTATCAGTAAATATCTCCACTGAGATTAAGAAAAGCAGTAGCTTAATAAATTAAGTACTTCCTGGTATGGTTACTGTACTGGTAACTCCCCAAAAGAATCTGGATTGTGGTGAGGGAACAGAGAAAAAAGCTCATTTAGGACCTGCACTTACGAAGGGGGTAGGCAGCTGTATATCAGGGAGTAAACCTTCTGAGAATAAAAACAGCTGGAGCTTATTAAGGTAATTACACAGGGGAAAAGGATAATGTACTGGGAACTCCTCAGAAGAATCTGATTTGTGGTGAGGGCAGAGAGATAAAAGCTCATTTAGGAACGACATGAACATGCTGCGTAGGTAGCTCTTTATCAGTAAATATCTCCACTGAGATTAAGAAAAGCAGTAGCTTAATAAATTAAGTACTTCCTGGTATGGTTACTGTACTGGTAACTAACCAAAAGAATCTGGATTGTGGTGAGGGAACAGAGAAAAAAGCTCATTTAGGACCTGCACTTACGCAGGGGGTAGGCAGCTGTATATCAGGGAGTAAACCTTCTGAGAATAAAAACAGCTGGAGCTTGTTAAGGTAATTACACAGGGGAAAGGATGATGTACTGGGAACTCCTCAGAAGAATCTGATTTGTGGTGAAGGCAGAGAGATAAAAGCTCATTTAGGAACGACATGAACATGCTGCGTAGGTAGCTGTTTATCAGTAAATATCTCCACTGAGATTAAGAAAAGCAGTAGCTTCATAAATTAAATACTTCCTGGTATGGTTACTGTACTGGTAACTCCCCAAAATAATCTGGATTGTGGTGAGGGAACAGAGAAAAAAGCTCATTTAGGACCTGCACTTACGAAGGGGGTAGGCAGCTGTATATCAGGGAGTAAACCTTCTGAGAATAAAAACAGCTGGAGCTTGTTAAGGTAATTACACAGGGGAACGGATAATGTACTGGGAACTCCTCAGAAGAATCTGATTTGTGGTGAGGGCAGAGAGATAAAAGCTCATTTAGGAACGACATGAACATGCTGCGGAGGTAGCTGTTTATCAGTAAATATCTCCACTGAGATTAAGAAAAGCAGTAGCTTAATAAATTAAGTACTTCCCGGTATGGTTACTCTACTGGTAACTCCCCAAAAGAATCTGGATTGTGGTGAGGGAACAGAGAAAAAAGCTCATTTAGGACCTGCACTTACGAAGGGGGTAGGCAGCTGTATATCAGGGAGTAAACCTTCTGAGAATAAAAACAGCTGGAGCTCGTTAAGGTAATTACACAGGGGAAAGGATAATGTACTGGGAACTCCTCAGAAGAATCTGATTTGTGGTGAGGGCAGAGAGATAAAAGCTCATTTAGGAACGACATGAACATGCTGCGTGGGTAGCTGTTTATCAGTAAATATCTCCACTGAGATTAAGAAAAGCAGTAGCTTAATAAATTAAGTACTTCTTGGTATGGTTACTGTACTGGTAACTCGCCAAAAGAATCTGGATTGTGGTGAGGGAACAGAGAAAAAAGCTCATTTAGGACCTGCACTTACGAAGGGGGTAGGCAGCTCTATATCAGGGAGTAAACCTTCTGAGAATAAAAACAGCTGGAGCTTGTTAAGGTAATTACACAGGGGAATGGATAATATACTGGGAACTCCTCAGAAGAATCTGATTTGTGGTGAGTGCAGAGAGATAAAAGCTCATTTAGGAACGACATGAACATGCTGCGTAGGTAGCTGTTCATCAGTAAATATCTCCACTGAGTTTAAGAAAAGCAGTAGCTTAATAAAGTAAGTACTTCCTGATATGGTTACTGTACTGGTAACTCCCCAAAAGAATCTGGATTGTGGTGAGGGAACAGAGAAAAAAGCTCATTTAGGACCTGCACTTACGAAGGGGGAAGGCAGCTGTAAATCAGGGAGTAAACCTTCTGAGAATAAAAACAGCTGGAGCTTGTTAAGGTAATTACACAGGGGAAAGGATAATGTACTGGGAACTCCTCAGAAGAATCTGATTTGTGGTGAGGGGAGAGAGATAAAAGCTCATTTAGGAACGACATGAACATGCTGGGTAGGTAGCTGTTTATCAGTAAATATCTCCACTGAGATTAAGAAAAGCAGTAGCTTAATAAATTAAGTACTTCCTGGTATGGTTACTGTACTGGTAACTCCCCAAAAGAATCAGGATTGTGTTGAGGGAACAGAGAAAAAAGCTCATTTAGCACCTGCACTTACGAAGGGTGTAGGCAGCTGTATATCAGGGAGTAAACCTTCTGAGAAGAAAAACAGCTGGAGCTTGTTAAGGTAATTACACAGGGGAAAGGATAATGTACTGGGAACTCCTCAGAAGAATCTGATTTGTGGTGAGGGCAGAGAGATAAAAGCTCATTTAGGATCGACATGAACATGCTGCGTAGGTAGCTGTTTATCAGTAAATATCTCCACTGAGATTAAGACAAGCAGTAGCTTAATAAATTAAGTACTTCCTGGTATGGTTACTGTACTGGTAACTCCCCAAAAGAATCTGGATTGTGGTGAGGGAACAGAGAAAAAAGCTCATTTAGGACCTGCACTTACGAAGGGGGTAGGCAGCGGTATATCAGGGAGTAAACCTTCTGAGAATAAAAACAGCTGGAGCTTGTTAAGGTAATTACACAGGGGAAAGGATAATGTACTGGGAACTCCTCAGAAGAATCTGATTTGTGGTGAGGGCAGAGAGATAAAAGCTCATTTAGGAACGACATGAACATGCTGCGTAGGTAGCTGTTTATCAGTAAATATCTCCACTGAGATTAAGAAAAGCAGGAGCTAAATAAATTAAGTACTTCCTGGTATGGTTACTGTACTGGTAACTCCCCAAAAGAATCTGGATTGTGGTGAGGGAACAGAGAAAAAAGCTCTTTTAGGACCTGCACTTACGAAGGGGGTAGGCAGCTGTATATCAGGGAGTAAACCTTCTGAGAATAAAAACAGCTGGAGCTTGTTAAGGTAATTACACAGGGGAAAGGATAATGTACTGGGAACTCCTAAGAAGAATCTGATTTGTGGTGAGGGCAGAGAGATAAAAGCTCATTTAGGAACGACATGAACATGCTGCGTAGGTAGCTGTTTATCAGTAAATATCTCCACTGAGATTAAGAAAAGCAGTAGCTTCATAAATTAAGTACTTCCTGGTATGGTTACTGTACTGGTAACTCCCCAAAAGAATCTGGATTGTGGTGAGGGAACAGAGAAAAAAGCTCATTTAGGACCTGCACTTACGAAGGGGGTAGGCAGCTGTATATCAGGGAGTAAACCTTCTGAGAATAAAAACAGCTGGAGCTTGTTAAGGTAATTACACAGGGGAAAGGATAATGTACTGGGAAATCCTCAGAAGAATCTGATTTGTGGTGAGGGAAGAGAGATAAAAGCTCATTTAGGAACGACATGAACATGCTGCGTAGGTAGCTGTTTATCAGTAAATATCTCCACTGAGATTAAGAAAAGCAGTAGCTTAATAAATTAAGTACTTCCTGGTATGGTTACTGTACTGGTAACTCCCCAAAAGAATCTGGATTGTGGTGAGGGAACAGAGAAAAAAGCTCATTTAGGACCTGCACTTACGAAGGGGGTAGGCAGGTGTATATCAGGGAGTAAAACTTCTGAGAATAAACACAGCTGGAGCTTGTTAAGGTAATTACACAGGGGAAAGGATAATATACTGGGAACTCCTCAGAAGAATCTGATTTGTGGTGAGGGCAGAGAGATAAAAGCTCATTTAGGAACGACATGAACATGCTAGGTAGGTAGCTGTTTATCAGTAAATATCTCCACTGAGATTAAGAAAAGCAGTAGCTTAATAAATTAAGTACTTCCTCGTATGGTTACTGTACTCGTAACTCCCCAAAAGAATCTGGATTGTGGTGTGGCAACAGAGAAAAAAGCTCATTTAGGACCTGCACATACGAAGGGGGTAGGCAGCTGTATATCAGGGAGTAAACCTTCTGAGAATAAAAACAGCTGGAGCTTGTTAAGGTAATTACACAGGGGAAAGGATAATGTACTGGGAACTCCTCAGAAGAATCTGATTTGTGGTGAGGGCAGAGAGATAAAAGCTCATTTAGGAATGACATGAACATGCTGCGTAGGTAGCTGTTTATCAGTAAATATCTCCACTGAGATTAAGAAAAGCAGTAGCTTAATAAATTAAGTACTTCGTGGTATGGTTACTGTACTGGTAACTCCCCAAAAGAATGTGGATTGTGGTGAGGGAACAGAGAAAAAAGCTCATTTAGGACCTGCACTTACGAAGGGGTAGGCAGCTGTATATCAGGGAGTAAACCTTCTGAGAATAAAAACAGCTGGAGCTTGTTAAGGTAATTACACAGGGGAAAAGGATAATGTACTGGGAACTCCTCAGAAGAATCTGATTTGTGGTGAGGGCAGAGAGATAAAAGCTCATTTAGGAACGACATGAACATGCTAGGTAGGTAGCTGTTTATCAGTAAATATCTCCACTGAGATTAAGAAAAGCAGTAGCTTAATAAATTAAGTACTTCCTGGTATGGTTACTGTACTGGTAACTCCCCAAAAGAATCTGGATTGTGGTGAGGGAACAGAGAAAAAAGCTCATTTAGGACCTGCACTTACGAAGGGGGTAGGCAGCTGTATATCAGGGAGTAAAACTTCTGAGAATAAAAACAGCTGGAGCTTGTTAAGGTAATTACACAGGGGAAAGGATAATGTACTGGGAACTCCTCAGAAGAATCTGAATTGTGGTGAGGGCAGAGAGATACAAGCTCATTTAGGAACGACATGAACATGCTGCGTAGGTAGCTGTTTATCAGTAAATATCTCCACTGAGATTAAGAAAAGCTGTAGGTTAATAATTTAAGTACTTCCTGGTATGGTTACTGTACTGGTAACTCCCCAAAAGAATCTGGATTGTGGTGAGGGAACAGAGAAAAAAGCTCATTTAGGACCTGCACTTACGAAGGGGGTAGGCAGCTGTATATCAGGGAGTAAACCTTCTGAGAATAAAAACAGCTGGAGCATGTTAAGGTAATTACACAGGGGAAAGGATAATGTACTGGGAAATCCTCAGATGAATCAGACTTGTGGTGAGGGCAGAGAGATAAAAGCTCATTTATGAACGACATGAACATGCTGCGTAGGTAGCGGTTTATCACTAATATCTCCACTGAGATTAAGAAAAGCAGTAGCTTAATAAATTAAGTACTTCCTGGTATGGTTACTGTACTGGTAACTCCCCAAAAGAATCTGGATTGTGGTGAGGGAACAGAGAAAAAAGCTCATTTAGGACCTGCACTTACGCAGGGGGTAGGCAGCTGTATATCAGGGAGTAAACCTTCTGAGAATAAAAACAGCTGGAGCTCGTTAAGGTAATTACACAGGGGAAAGGATAATGTACTGGGAACTCCTCAGAAGAATCTGATTTGTGGTGAGGGCAGAGAGATAAAAGCTCATTTAGGAACGACATGAACATGCTGCGTGGGTAGCTGTTTATCAGTAAATATCTCCACTGAGATTAAGAAAAGCAGTAGCTTAATAAATTAAGTACTTCTTGGTATGGTTACTGTACTGGTAACTCGCCAAAAAATCTGGATTGTGGTGAGGGAACAGAGAAAAAAGCTCATTTAGGACCTGCACTTACGAAGGGGGTAGGCAGCTCTATATCAGGGAGTAAACCTTCTGAGAATAAAAACAGCTGGAGCTTGTTAAGGTAATTACACAGGGGAATGGATAATGTACTGGGAACTCCTCAGAAGAATCTGATTTGTGGTGAGTGCAGAGAGATAAAAGCTCATTTAGGAACGACATGAACATGCTGCGTAGGTAGCTGTTCATCAGTAAATATCCTCACTGAGATTAAGAAAAGCAGTAGCTTAATAAAGTAAGTACTTCCTGGTATGGTTACTGTACTGGTAACTCCCCAAAAGAATCTGGATTGTGGTGAGGGAACAGAGAAAAAAGCTCATTTAGGACCTGCACTTACGAAGGGGGAAGGCAGCTGTATATCAGGGAGTAAACCTTCTGAGAATAAAAACAGCTGGAGCTTGTTAAGGTAATTACACAGGGGAAAGGATAATGTACTGGGAACTCCTCAGAAGAATCTGATTTGTGGTGAGGGGAGAGAGATAAAAGCTCATTTAGGAACGACATGAACATGCTGCGTAGGTAGCGGTTTATCACTAATATCTCCACTGAGATTAAGAAAAGCAGTAGCTTAATAAATTAAGTACTTCCTGGTATGGTTACTGTACTGGTAACTCCCCAAAAGAATCTGGATTGTGGTGAGGGAACAGAGAAAAAAGCTCTTTTAGGACCTGCACTTACGAAGGGGGTAGGCAGCTGTATATCAGGGAGTAAACCTTCTGAGAATAAAAACAGCTGGAGCTCGTTAAGGTAATTACACAGGGGAAAGGATAATGTACTGGGAACTCCTCAGAAGAATCTGATTTGTGGTGAGGGCAGAGAGATAAAAGCTCATTTAGGAACGACATGAACATGCTGCGTAGGTAGCTGTTTATCAGTAAATATCTCCACTGAGATTAAGAAAAGCAGGAGCTAAATAAATTAAGTACTTCCTGGTATGGTTACTGTACTGGTAACTCCCCAAAAGAATCTGGATTGTGGTGAGGGAACAGAGAAAAAAGCTCTTTTAGGACCTGCACTTACGAAGGGGGTAGGCAGCTGTATATCAGGGAGTAAACCTTCTGAGAATAAAAAAAGCTGGAGCTTGTTAAGGTAATTACACAGGGGAAAGGATAATGTACTGGGAACTCCTAAGAAGAATCTGATTTGTGGTGAGGGCAGAGAGATAAAAGCTCATTTAGGAACGACATGAACATGCTGCGTAGGTAGCTGTTTATCAGTAAATATCTCCACTGAGATTAAGAAAAGCAGTAGCTTCATAAATTAAGTACTTCCTGGTATGGTTACTGTACTGGTAACTCCCCAAAAGAATCTGGATTGTGGTGAGGGAACAGAGAAAAAAGCTCATTTAGGACCTGCACTTACGAAGGGGGAAGGCAGCTGTAAATCAGGGAGTAAACCTTCTGAGAATAAAAACAGCTGGAGCTTGTTAAGGTAATTACACAGGGGAAAGGATAATGTACTGGGAACTCCTCAGAAGAATCTGATTTGTGGTGAGGGGAGAGAGATAAAAGCTCATTTAGGAACGACATGAACATGCTGGGTAGGTAGCTGTTTATCAGTAAATATCTCCACTGAGATTAAGAAAAGCAGTAGCTTAATAAATTAAGTACTTCCTGGTATGGTTACTGTACTGGTAACTCCCCAAAAGAATCAGGATTGTGTTGAGGGAACAGAGAAAAAAGCTCATTTAGCACCTGCACTTACGAAGGGTGTAGGCAGCTGTATATCAGGGAGTAAACCTTCTGAGAAGAAAAACAGCTGGAGCTTGTTAAGGTAATTACACAGGGGAAAGGATAATGTACTGGGAACTCCTCAGAAGAATCTGAATTGTGGTGAGGGCAGAGAGATAAAAGCTCATTTAGGATCGACATGAACATGCTGCGTAGGTAGCTGTTTATCAGTAAATATCTCCACTGAGATTAAGACAAGCAGTAGCTTAATAAATTAAGTACTTCCTGGTATGGTTACTGTACTGGTAACTCCCCAAAAGAATCTGGATTGTGGTGAGGGAACAGAGAAAAAAGCTCATTTAGGACCTGCACTTACGAAGGGGGTAGGCAGCGGTATATCAGGGAGTAAACCTTCTGAGAATAAAAACAGCTGGAGCTTGTTAAGGTAATTACACAGGGGAAAGGATAATGTACTGGGAACTCCTCAGAAGAATCTGATTTGTGGTGAGGGCAGAGAGATAAAAGCTCATTTAGGAACGACATGAACATGCTGCGTAGGTAGCTGTTTATCAGTAAATATCTCCACTGAGATTAAGAAAAGCAGGAGCTAAATAAATTAAGTACTTCCTGGTATGGTTACTGTACTGGTAACTCCCCAAAAGAATCTGGATTGTGGTGAGGGAACAGAGAAAAAAGCTCTTTTAGGACCTGCACTTACGAAGGGGGTAGGCAGCTGTATATCAGGGAGTAAACCTTCTGAGAATAAAAACAGCTGGAGCTTGTTAAGGTAATTACACAGGGGAAAGCATAATGTACTGGGAACTCCTAAGAAGAATCTGATTTGTGGTGAGGGCAGAGAGATAAAAGCTCATTTAGGAACGACATGAACATGCTGCGTAGGTAGCTGTTTATCAGTAAATATCTCCACTGAGATTAAGAAAAGCAGTAGCTTCATAAATTAAGTACTTCCTGGTATGGTTACTGTACTGGTAACTCCCCAAAAGAATCTGGATTGTGGTGAGGGAACAGAGAAAAAAGCTCATTTAGGACCTGCACTTACGAAGGGGGTAGGCAGCTGTATATCAGGGAGTAAACCTTCTGAGAATAAAAACAGCTGGAGCTTGTTAAGGTAATTACACAGGGGAAAGGATAATGTACTGGGAAATCCTCAGAAGAATCTGATTTGTGGTGAGGGAAGAGAGATAAAAGCTCATTTAGGAACGACATGAACATGCTGCGTAGGTAGCTGTTTATCAGTAAATATCTCCACTGAGATTAAGAAAAGCAGTAGCTTAATAAATTAAGTACTTCCTGGTATGGTTACTGTACTGGTAACTCCCCAAAAGAATGTGGATTGTGGTGAGGGAACAGAGAAAAAAGCTCATTTAGGACCTGCACTTACGAAGGGGGTAGGCAGGTGTATATCAGGGAGTAAAACTTCTGAGAATAAAAACAGCTGGAGCTTGTTAAGGTAATTACACAGGGGAAAGGATAATATACTGGGAACTCCTCAGAAGAATCTGATTTGTGGTGAGGGCAGAGAGATAAAAGCTCATTTAGGAACGACATGAACATGCTGCGTATGTAGCTGTTTATCAGTAAATATCTCCACTGAGATTAAGAAAAGCAGTAGCTTAATAAATTAAGTACTTCCTGGTATGGTTACTGTACTTGTAACTCCCCAAAAGAATCTGGATTGTGGTGAGGGAACAGAGAAAAAAGCTCATTTAGGACCTGCACTTACGAAGGGGGTAGGCAGCTGTATATCAGGGTGTAAAACTTCTGAGAATAAAAACAACTGGAGCTTGTTAAGGAAATTACACAGGGGAAAGGATAATGTACTGGGAACTCCTCAGAAGAATCTGATTTGTGGTGAGGGCAGAGAGATAAAAGCTCATTTAGGAACGACATGAACATGCTGCGAAGGTAGCTGCTTATCAGTAAATATCTCCACTGAGATTAAGAAAAGTAGTAGCTTAATAAATTACGTACTTCCTGGTATGGTTACTGTACTCGTAACTCCCCAAAAGAATCTGGATTGTGGTGAGGGAACAGAGAAAAAAGCTCATTTAGGACCTGCACTTACGAAGGGGGTAGGCAGCTGTATATCAGGGAGTAAACCTTCTGAGAATAAAAACAGCTGGAGCTTGTTAAGGTACTTACACAGGGGAAAGGATAATGTACTGGGAACTCCTCAGAAGAATCTGATTTGTGGTGAGGGCAGAGAGATAAAAGCTCATTTAGGAACGACATGAACATGTTGTGTAGGTAGCTGTTTATCAGTAAATATCTCCACTGAGTTTAAGAAAAGCAGTAGCTTAATAAATTAAGTACTTCCTCGTATGGTTACTGTACTCGTAACTCCCCAAAAGAATCTGGATTGTGGTGAGGCAACAGAGAAAAAAGCTCATTTAGGACCTGCACATACGAAGGGGGTAGGCAGCTGTATATCAGGGAGTAAACCTTCTGAGAATAAAAACACCTGGAGCTTGTTAAGGTAATTACACAGGGGAAAGGATAATGTACTGGGAACTCCTCAGAAGAATCTGATTTGTGGTGAGGGCAGAGAGATAAAAGCTCATTTAGGAATGACATGAACATGCTGCGTAGGTAGCTGTTTATCAGTAAATATCTCCACTGAGATTAAGAAAAGCAGTAGCTTAATAAATTAAGTACTTCGTGGTATGGTTACTGTACTGGTAACTCCCCAAAAGAATGTGGATTGTGGTGAGGGAACAGAGAAAAAAGCTCATTTAGGACCTGCACTTACGAAGGGGTAGGCAGCTGTATATCAGGGAGTAAACCTTCTGAGAATAAAAACAGCTGGAGCTTGTTAAGGTAATTACACAGGGGAAAAGGATAATGTACTGGGAACTCCTCAGAAGAATCTGATTTGTGGTGAGGGCAGAGAGATAAAAGCTCATTTAGGAACGACATGAACATGCTGCGTAGGTAGCTGTTTATCAGTAAATATCTCCACTGAGATTAAGAAAAGCAGTAGCTTAATAAATTAAGTACTTCCTGGTATGGTTACTGTACTGGTAACTCCCCAAAAGAATCTGGATTGTGGTGAGGGAACAGAGAAAAAAGCTCATTTAGGACCTGCACTTACGAAGGGGGTAGGCAGCTGTATATCAGGGAGTAAAACTTCTGAGAATAAAAACAGCTGGAGCTTGTTAAGGTAATTACACAGGGGAAAGGATAATGTACTGGGAACTCCTCAGAAGAATCTGAATTGTGGTGAGGGCAGAGAGATACAAGCTCATTTAGGAACGACATGAACATGCTGCGTAGGTAGCTGTTTATCAGTAAATATCTCCACTGAGATTAAGAAAAGCTGTAGGTTAATAATTTAAGTACTTCCTGGTATGGTTACTGTACTGGTAACTCCCCAAAAGAATCTGGATTGTGGTGAGGGAACAGAGAAAAAAGCTCATTTAGGACCTGCACTTACGAAGGGGGTAGGCAGCTGTATATCAGGGAGTAAACCTTCTGAGAATAAAAACAGCTGGAGCATGTTAAGGTAATTACACAGGGGAAAGGATAATGTACTGGGAAATCCTCAGATGAATCAGACTTGTGGTGAGGGCAGAGAGATAAAAGCTCATTTATGAACGACATGAACATGCTGCGTAGGTAGCGGTTTATCACTAATATCTCCACTGAGATTAAGAAAAGCAGTAGCTTAATAAATTAAGTACTTCCTGGTATGGTTACTGTACTGGTAACTCCCCAAAAGAATCTGGATTGTGGTGAGGGAACAGAGAAAAAAGCTCATTTAGGACCTGCACTTACGCAGGGGGTAGGCAGCTGTATATCAGGGAGTAAACCTTCTGAGAATAAAAACAGCTGGAGCTCGTTAAGGTAATTACACAGGGGAAAGGATAATGTACTGGGAACTCCTCAGAAGAATCTGATTTGTGGTGAGGGCAGAGAGATAAAAGCTCATTTAGGAACGACATGAACATGCTGCGTGGGTAGCTGTTTATCAGTAAATATCTCCACTGAGATTAAGAAAAGCAGTAGCTTAATAAATTAAGTACTTCTTGGTATGGTTACTGTACTGGTAACTCGCCAAAAGAATCTGGATTGTGGTGAGGGAACAGAGAAAAAAGCTCATTTAGGACCTGCACTTACGAAGGGGGTAGGCAGCTCTATATCAGGGAGTAAACCTTCTGAGAATAAAAACAGCTGGAGCTTGTTAAGGTAATTACACAGGGGAATGGATAATGTACTGGGAACTCCTCAGAAGAATCTGATTTGTGGTGAGTGCAGAGAGATAAAAGCTCATTTAGGAACGACATGAACATGCTGCGTAGGTAGCTGTTCATCAGTAAATATCTCCACTGAGATTAAGAAAAGCAGTAGCTTAATAAAGTAAGTACTTCCTGGTATGGTTACTGTACTGGTAACTCCCCAAAAGAATCTGGATTGTGGTGAGGGAACAGAGAAAAAAGCTCATTTAGGACCTGCACTTACGAAGGGGGAAGGCAGCTGTATATCAGGGAGTAAACCTTCTGAGAATAAAAACATCTGGAGCTTGTTAAGGTAATTACACAGGGGAAAGGATAATGTACTGGGAACTCCTCAGAAGAATCTGATTTGTGGTGAGGGGAGAGAGATAAAAGCTCATTTAGGAACGACATGAACATGCTGCGTAGGTAGCGGTTTATCACTAATATCTCCACTGAGATTAAGAAAAGCAGTAGCTTAATAAATTAAGTACTTCCTGGTATGGTTACTGTACTGGTAACTCCCCAAAAGAATCTGGATTGTGGTGAGGGAACAGAGAAAAAAGCTCATTTAGGACCTGCACTTACGCAGGGGGTAGGCAGCTGTATATCAGGGAGTAAACCTTCTGAGAATAAAAACAGCTGGAGCTCGTTAAGGTAATTACACAGGGGAAAGGATAATGTACTGGGAACTCCTCAGAAGAATCTGATTTGTGGTGAGGGCAGAGAGATAAAAGCTCATTTAGGAACGACATGAACATGCTGCGTAGGTAGCTGTTTATCAGTAAATATCTCCACTGAGATTAAGAAAAGCAGGAGCTAAATAAATTAAGTACTTCCTGGTATGGTTACTGTACTGGTAACTCCCCAAAAGAATCTGGATTGTGGTGAGGGAACAGAGAAAAAAGCTCTTTTAGGACCTGCACTTACGAAGGGGGTAGGCAGCTGTATATCAGGGAGTAAACCTTCTGAGAATAAAAAAAGCTGGAGCTTGTTAAGGTAATTACACAGGGGAAAGGATAATGTACTGGGAACTCCTAAGAAGAATCTGATTTGTGGTGAGGGCAGAGAGATAAAAGCTCATTTAGGAACGACATGAACATGCTGCGTAGGTAGCTGTTTATCAGTAAATATCTCCACTGAGATTAAGAAAAGCAGTAGCTTCATAAATTAAGTACTTCCTGGTATGGTTACTGTACTGGTAACTCCCCAAAAGAATCTGGATTGTGGTGAGGGAACAGAGAAAAAAGCTCATTTAGGACCTGCACTTACGAAGGGGGTAGGCAGCTGTATATCAGGGAGTAAACCTTCTGAGAATAAAAACAGCTGGAGCTTGTTAAGGTAATTACACAGGGGAAAGGATAATGTACTGGGAAATCCTCAGAAGAATCTGATTTGTGGTGAGGGAAGAGAGATAAAAGCTCATTTAGGAACGACATGAACATGCTGCGTAGGTAGCTGTTTATCAGTAAATATCTCCACTGAGATTAAGAAAAGCAGTAGCTTAATAAATTAAGTACTTCCTGGTATGGTTACTGTACTGGTAACTCCCCAAAAGAATGTGGATTGTGGTGAGGGAACAGAGAAAAAAGCTCATTTAGGACCTGCACTTACGAAGGGGGTAGGCAGGTGTATATCAGGGAGTAAAACTTCTGAGAATAAAAACAGCTGGAGATTGTTAAGGTAATTACACAGGGGAAAGGATAATATACTGGGAACTCCTCAGAAGAATCTGATTTGTGGTGAGGGCAGAGAGATAAAAGCTCATTTAGGAACGACATGAACATGCTGCGTATGTAGCTGTTTATCAGTAAATATCTCCACTGAGATTAAGAAAAGCAGTAGCTTAATAAATTAAGTACTTCCTGGTATGGTTACTGTACTTGTAACTCCCCAAAAGAATCTGGATTGTGGTGAGGGAACAGAGAAAAAAGCTCATTTAGGACCTGCACTTACGAAGGGGTAGGCAGCTGTATATCAGGGTGTAAAACTTCTGAGAATAAAAACAACTGGAGCTTGTTAAGGAAATTACACAGGGGAAAGGATAATGTACTGGGAACTCCTCAGAAGAATCTGATTTGTGGTGAGGGCAGAGAGATAAAAGCTCATTTAGGAACGACATGAACATGCTGCGAAGGTAGCTGCTTATCAGTAAATATCTCCACTGAGATTAAGAAAAGTAGTAGCTTAATAAATTACGTACTTCCTGGTATGGTTACTGTACTCGTAACTCCCCAAAAGAATCTGGATTGTGGTGAGGGAACAGAGAAAAAAGCTCATTTAGGACCTGCACTTACGAAGGGGGTAGGCAGCTGTATATCAGGGAGTAAACCTTCTGAGAATAAAAACAGCTGGAGCTTGTTAAGGTACTTACACAGGGGAAAGGATAATGTACTGGGAACTCCTCAGAAGAATCTGATTTGTGGTGAGGGCAGAGAGATAAAAGCTCATTTAGGAACGACATGAACATGTTGTGTAGGTAGCTGTTTATCAGTAAATATCTCCACTGAGTTTAAGAAAAGCAGTAGCTTAATAAATTAAGTACTTCCTCGTATGGTTACTGTACTCGTAACTCCCCAAAAGAATCTGGATTGTGGTGAGGCAACAGAGAAAAAAGCTCATTTAGGACCTGCACATACGAAGGGGGTAGGCAGCTGTATATCAGGGAGTAAACCTTCTGAGAATAAAAACAGCTGGAGCTTGTTAAGGTAATTACACAGGGGAAAGGATAATGTACTGGGAACTCCTCAGAAGAATCTGATTGGTGGTGAGGGCAGAGAGATAAAAGCTCATTTAGGAATGACATGAACATGCTGCGTAGGTAGCTGTTTATCAGTAAATATCTCCACTGAGATTAAGAAAAGCAGTAGCTTAATAAATTAAGTACTTCGTGGTATGGTTACTGTACTGGTAACTCCCCAAAAGAATGTGGATTGTGGTGAGGGAACAGAGAAAAAAGCTCATTTAGGACCTGCACTTACGAAGGGGTAGGCAGCTGTATATCAGGGAGTAAACCTTCTGAGAATAAAAACAGCTGGAGCTTGTTAAGGTAATTACACAGGGGAAAAGGATAATGTACTGGGAACTCCTCAGAAGAATCTGATTTGTGGTGAGGGCAGAGAGATAAAAGCTCATTTAGGAACGACATGAACATGCTGCGTAGGTAGCTGTTTATCAGTAAATATCTCCACTGAGATTAAGAAAAGCAGTAGCTTAATAAATTAAGTACTTCCTGGTATGGTTACTGTACTGGTAACTCCCCAAAAGAATCTGGATTGTGGTGAGGGAACAGAGAAAAAAGCTCATTTAGGACCTGCACTTACGAAGGGGGTAGGCAGCTGTATATCAGGGAGTAAAACTTCTGAGAATAAAAACAGCTGGAGCTTGTTAAGGTAATTACACAGGGGAAAGGATAATGTACTGGGAACTCCTCAGAAGAATCTGAATTGTGGTGAGGGCAGAGAGATACAAGCTCATTTAGGAACGACATGAACATGCTGCGTAGGTAGCTGTTTATCAGTAAATATCTCCACTGAGATTAAGAAAAGCTGTAGGTTAATAATTTAAGTACTTCCTGGTATGGTTACTGTACTGGTAACTCCCCAAAAGAATCTGGATTGTGGTGAGGGAACAGAGAAAAAAGCTCATTTAGGACCTGCACTTACGAAGGGGGTAGGCAGCTGTATATCAGGGAGTAAACCTTCTGAGAATAAAAACAGCTGGAGCATGTTAAGGTAATTACACAGGGGAAAGGATAATGTACTGGGAAATCCTCAGATGAATCAGACTTGTGGTGAGGGCAGAGAGATAAAAGCTCATTTATGAACGACATGAACATGCTGCGTAGGTAGCGGTTTATCACTAATATCTCCACTGAGATTAAGAAAAGCAGTAGCTTAATAAATTAAGTACTTCCTGGTATGGTTACTGTACTGGTAACTCCCCAAAAGAATCTGGATTGTGGTGAGGGAACAGAGAAAAAAGCTCATTTAGGACCTGCACTTACGCAGGGGGTAGGCAGCTGTATATCAGGGAGTAAACCTTCTGAGAATAAAAACAGCTGGAGCTCGTTAAGGTAATTACACAGGGGAAAGGATAATGTACTGGGAACTCCTCAGAAGAATCTGATTTGTGGTGAGGGCAGAGAGATAAAAGCTCATTTAGGAACGACATGAACATGCTGCGTGGGTAGCTGTTTATCAGTAAATATCTCCACTGAGATTAAGAAAAGCAGTAGCTTAATAAATTAAGTACTTCTTGGTATGGTTACTGTACTGGTAACTCGCCAAAAGAATCTGGATTGTGGTGAGGGAACAGAGAAAAAAGCTCATTTAGGACCTGCACTTACGAAGGGGGTAGGCAGCTCTATATCAGGGAGTAAACCTTCTGAGAATAAAAACAGCTGGAGCTTGTTAAGGTAATTACACAGGGGAATGGATAATGTACTGGGAACTCCTCAGAAGAATCTGATTTGTGGTGAGTGCAGAGAGATAAAAGCTCATTTAGGAACGACATGAACATGCTGCGTAGGTAGCTGTTCATCAGTAAATATCTCCACTGAGATTAAGAAAAGCAGTAGCTTAATAAAGTAAGTACTTCCTGGTATGGTTACTGTACTGGTAACTCCCCAAAAGAATCTGGATTGTGGTGAGGGAACAGAGAAAAAAGCTCATTTAGGACCTGCACTTACGAAGGGGGTAGGCAGCTGTATATCAGGGAATAAAACTTCTGAGAATAAAAACAGCTGGAGCTTGTTAAGGTAATTACACAGGGGAAAGGATAATGTACTGGGAACTCCTCAGAAGAATCTGATTTGTGGTGAGGGCAGAGAGATAAAAGCTCATTTAGGAACGACATGAACATGCTGCGTATGTAGCTGTTTATCAGTAAATATCTCCACTGAGATTAAGAAAAGCAGTAGCTTAATAAATTAAGTACTTCCTGGTATGGTTACTGTACTTGTAACTCCCCAAAAGAATCTGGATTGTGGTGAGGGAACAGAGAAAAAAGCTCATTTAGGACCTGCACTTACGAAGGGGGTAGGCAGCTGTATATCAGGGAGTAAAACTTCTGAGAATAAAAACAACTGGAGCTTGTTAAGGTAATTACACAGGGGAAAGGATAATGTACTGGGAACTCCTCAGAAGAATCTGATTTGTGGTGAGGGCAAAGAGATAAAAGCTCATTTAGGAACGACATGAACATGCTGCGAAGGTAGCTGCTTATCAGTAAATATCTCCACTGAGATTAAGAAAGTAGTAGCTTAATAAATTAAGTACTTCCTGGTATGGTTACTGTACTCGTAACTCCCCAAAAGAATCTGGATTGTGGTGAGGGAACAGAGAAAAAAGCTCATTTAGGACCTGCACTTACGAAGGGGGTAGGCAGCTGTATATCAGGGAGTAAACCTTCTGAGAATAAAAACAGCTGGAGCTTGTTAAGGTACTTACACAGGGGAAAGGATAATGTACTGGGAACTCCTCAGAAGAATCTGATTTGTGGTGAGGGCAGAGAGATAAAAGCTCATTTAGGAACGACATGAACATGTTGTGTAGGTAGCTGTTTATCAGTAAATATCTCCACTGAGTTTAAGAAAAGCAGTAGCTTAATAAATTAAGTACTTCCTCGTATGGTTACTGTACTCGTAACTCCCCAAAAGAATCTGGATTGTGGTGAGGCAACAGAGAAAAAAGCTCATTTAGGACCTGCACATACGAAGGGGGTAGGCAGCTGTATATCAGGGAGTAAACCTTCTGAGAATAAAAACAGCTGGAGCTTGTTAAGGTAATTACACAGGGGAAAGGATAATGTACTGGGAACTCCTCAGAAGAATCTGATTTGTGGTGAGGGCAGAGAGATAAAAGCTCATTTAGGAATGACATGAACATGCTGCGTAGGTAGCTATTTATCAGTAAATATCTCCACTGAGATTAAGAAAAGCAGTAGCTTAATAAATTAAGTACTTCGTGGTATGGTTACTGTACTGGTAACTCCCCAAAAGAATGTGGATTGTGGTGAGGGAACAGAGAAAAAAGCTCATTTAGGACCTGCACTTACGAAGGGGTAGGCAGCTGTATATCAGGGAGTAAACCTTCTGAGAATAAAAACAGCTGGAGCTTGTTAAGGTAATTACACAGGGGAAAAGGATAATGTACTGGGAACTCCTCAGAAGAATCTGATTTGTGGTGAGGGCAGAGAGATAAAAGCTCATTTAGGAACGACATGAACATGCTGCGTAGGTAGCTGTTTATCAGTAAATATCTCCACTGAGATTAAGAAAAGCAGTAGCTTAATAAATTAAGTACTTCCTGGTATGGTTACTGTACTGGTAACTCCCCAAAAGAATCTGGATTGTGGTGAGGGAACAGAGAAAAAAGCTCATTTAGGACCTGCACTTACGAAGGGGGTAGGCAGCTGTATATCAGGGAGTAAACCTTCTGAGAATAAAAACAGCTGGAGCTTGTTAAGGTAATTACACAGGGGAAAGGATAATGTACTGGGAACTCCTCAGAAGAATCTGAATTGTGGTGAGGGCAGAGAGATAAAAGCTCATTTAGGAACGACATGAACATGCTGCGTAGGTAGCTGTTTATCAGTAAATATCTCCACTGAGATTAAGAAAAGCTGTAGGTTAATAATTTAAGTACTTCCTGGTATGGTTACTGTACTGGTAACTCCCCAAAAGAATCTGGATTGTGGTGAGGGAACAGAGAAAAAAGCTCATTTAGGACCTGCACTTACGAAGGGGGTAGGCAGCTGTATATCAGGGAGTAAACCTTCTGAGAATAAAAACAGCTGGAGCATGTTAAGGTAATTACACAGGGGAAAGGATAATGTACTGGGAAATCCTCAGATGAATCAGACTTGTGGTGAGGGCAGAGAGATAAAAGCTCATTTATGAACGACATGAACATGCTGCGTAGGTAGCAGTTTATCACTAATATCTCCACTGAGATTAAGAAAAGCAGTAGCTTAATAAATTAAGTACTTCCTGGTATGGTTACTGTACTGGTAACTCCCCAAATGAATCTGGATTGTGGTGAGCGAACAGAGAAAAAAGCTCATTTAGGACCTGCACTTACGAAGGGGGTAGGCAGCTGTATATCAGGGAGTAAAACTTCTGAGAATAAAACAACTGGAGCTTGTTAAGGTAATTACACAGGGGAAAGGATAATGTACTGGGAACTCCTCAGAAGAATCTGATTTGTGGTGAGGGCAGAGAGATAAAAGCTCATTTAGGAACGACATGAACATGCTGCGTAGGTAGCTGTTTATCAGTAAATATCTCCACTGAGATTAAGAAAAGCAGTAGCTTAATAAATTAAGTACATCCTGGTATGGTTACTGTACTCGTAACTCCCCAAAAGAATCTGGATTGTGGTGAGGGAACAGAGAAAAAAGCTCATTTAGGACCTGCACTTACGAAGGGGGTAGGCAGCTGTATATCAGGGAGTAAACCTTCTGAGAATAAAAACAGCTGGAGCTTGTTAAGGTACTTACACAGGGGAAAGGATAATGTACTGGGAACTCCTCAGAAGAATCTGATTTGTGGTAAGGGCAGAGAGATAAAAGCTCATTTAGGAACGACATGAACATGCTGCGTAGGTAGCTGTTTATCAGTAAATATCTCCACTGAGATTAAGAAAAGCAGTAGCTTAATAAATTAAGTACTTCCTGGTAAGGTTACTGTACTGGTAACTCCCCAAAAGAATCTGGATTGTGGTGAGGGAACAGAGAAAAAAGCTCATTTAGGACCTGCACTTACGAAGGGGGTAGGCAGCTGTATATCAGGGAGTAAACCTTCTGAGAATAAAAACAGCTGGAGCTTGTTAAGGTAATTACACAGGGGAAAAGGATAATGACTGGGAACTCCTCAGAAGAATCTGATTTGTGGTGAGGGCAGAGAGATAAAAGCTCATTTAGGAAACGACATGAACATGCTGCGTAGGTAGCTGTTTATCAGTAAATATCTCCACTGAGATTAAGAAAAGCAGTAGCTTAATAAATTAAGTACTTCCTGGTATGGTTACTGTACTGGTAACTAACCAAAAGAATCTGGATTGTGGTGAGGGAACAGAGAAAAAGCTCATTTAGGACCTGCACTACGCAGGGGGTAGGCAGCTGTATATCAGGGAGTAAACCTTCTGAGAATAAAAACAGCTGGAGCTTGTTAAGGTAATTACACAGGGGAAAGGATAATGTACTGGGAACTCCTCAGAAGAATCTGATTTGTGGTGAAGGCAGAGAGATAAAAGCTCATTTAGGAACGACATGAACATGCTGCGTAGGTAGCTGTTTATCAGTAAATATCTCACTGAGATTACGAAAAGCAGTAGCTTCATAAATTAAGTACTTCCTGGTATGGTTACTGTACTGGTAACTCCCCAAAAGAATCTGGATTGTGGTGAGGGAACAGAGAAAAAAGCTCATTTATGACCTGCACTTACGAAGGGGGTAGGCAGCTGTATATCAGGGGAGTAAACCTTCTGAGAATAAAAACAGCTGGAGCTCGTTAAGGTAATTACACAGGGGAAAGGATAATGTACTGGAACTCCTCAGAAGAATCTGATTTGTGGTGAGGGCAAGAGAGATAAATGCTCATTTAGGAACGACATGAACATGCTGCGTGGGTAGCTGTTTATCACTAAATATCTCCACTGAGATTAGGAAAAGCAGTAGCTTAATAAATTAAGTACTTCTTGGTATGGTTACTGTACTGGTAACTCGCCAAAAGAATCTGGATGTGGTGGAGGGAACAGAGAAAAAAGCTCATTTAGGACCTGCACTTACGAAGGGGGTAGGCAGCAGTATATCAGGGAGTGAACCTTCTGAGAATAAAAACAGCTGGAGCTTGTTAAGGTAATTACACAGGGGAAAGGATAATGTACTGGGAACTCCTCAGAAGAATCTGATTTGTGGTGAGGGCAAACAGATAAAAGCTCATTTAGGAAACGACCATGAACATGCTGTGCAGGTAGCTGTTTATCAGTAAATATCTCCACTGAGATTAGAAAAGCAGTAGCTTAATAAATTAAGTACTTCCTGGTATGGTTACTGTACATGGTAACTCCCCAAAAGAATCTGGATTGTGGTGAGGGAACAGAGAAAAAAGCTCATTTAGGACCTGCACTTACGAAGGGGATAGGCAGCTGTATATCAGGGATAAACCTTCTGAGAATAAAAACAGCTGGAGCTTGTTAAGGTAATTACACACGGGAATGGATAATGTACTGGGAACTC